>NC_063195.1:35981513-36278940 GCF_017589495.1 Alosa alosa | reverse complement strand
GGGTCCCTCTTCTGGTTGAGAAGCGCAATAAACAATCTAAATATGTACTAACGACTGGCTTCTGCCCATAGCAACCATCCATTCAGTACAGTATAATATATTACATTAGATTACAAATTAGGCCTATTTGTCTATTACTTTGAAATATTCAAAAGTCAGCTATTATTGCATTTCGCAAGTCTTGTACATCGCCAGGTACGTTGCATATTTCCTTAAGTCTGTAGAATATTTAAGCCTATGCTTATGCTGGTTTCATTTAACAGGCAGACATGGATGTCTTCTATGTTCACATTAACGCTCTGGGATTTGTTTCCCTGTGACATATTATTGATTTAAGATCATAGGTGAAATGATACTGTTGTTATCATGACGTTTATCACGTTATGAGCTCTATTTACATAGTCTGCCTTTATACCCAGATATCGATGGCAAAGAATGGTCCAATAATGTCCATGTGTTGGTGTCTGACATCGAAACGCAAAAGAGCTGCTGCACTACAGGAATTCAGCAATCTTTTTCACACCACACATAGCCTGACAATTACAAAACACTTGTAACCATGTATGACTTGCCCTTCCTCCAACTGTTCCTACAGTACCTGTTATCTTCCTATCCTGACTGTCTGGTCTTATGCCTTTTTTTTCCCTTATGGTTTCTTCTCTCTGACCAGTTAATGCTTAGGGATGGCGGAGCACATCTACACCCAGAAGGTGGTAAACAATGGCACCATTCGAACCCTACATAAACAATTCCTTTGCCATGCTGAAAAGTTAGAACATTGCATAGCCTATGTTCTAAACAAACACACCTACCGACCTATATTTTGTCAGGTGTACTTGCGGGAATTGCGACAGAATGCCCACGGAAGCAGAGAATCTGTGCTGCAAGGAGACTCCTCCGGTAATGATCTAACTGGCGTTGGTTGATGCAAGTTTGTTGACAAAGGTTACTCATTTTGTTTTCACGTGTCACACACATGTGTGCTGCAAGGAGATTCTTATTGTAATGAGAACTATGGCATGGCTTTGGTTGATATAAGTTTGTTGGCATAGGTTACTCAAATTGTTTACAAGTTTGTTGGCATAGGTTACTCAAATTGTTTACATTCACGTATGACTGCTCAGGTGGTTAGAAGAATGGGCGACACCGGTACCCCTGTTGCCTGTATGACCCTCCACCCAGGATTAGAACCAGTCTGCCTCAACATATACTCCCTTCAAAATGCACTAAATATTTATAGAGCCGACTATGGCCCCCTGCGAGAGAGAGGATATGAAAGGTAAGATAAACCATCTTTAGCCTAAAAGAAAGAAAACAACCTGATGAAACTCCTAAAGCCAATATAGAAAAAACGGGTCCATTTTCAACAAATAGCTTATTTTATTTACATACAGTAATTTTCAAGTCTAATAAAATAATGCAAACACAAAAGAAGAATATCCAAACTATGTACAGAATTTACAATGTCTTTTTTTGCAAGGCGATGCAGACATCTGGCCTACAGATCCTTTGTCAGCTGGTGCTGGGGTTATTTAGGTAGAAAAGTCCGAGTTGTTATTCCGGCTTGTGTTGTCCTACGGATCCGAAGACAGTTCCCAGACACAGAAGGCCAATATGTCGGCTTTAGGGCTGCCCTTGCCTAAAGCGAGATGTGTATGCAGCCACAGCTTCTGTCAGTGGAGGATGGTAGAATGCTGAGGACAGGGCATCAGGAACAGGGATTTTTTTGGAGCTCCTCCATGTAAGGCAGGGGGTTGGGGACTATCTCTTCAAACACCCCAGCAATCAGGTTGTGGACGTAGCCTGGAAGAAAATGTTCAATGTAAATATGTACATAATGTCTCCTCGATATTAAACAGTTTTATTTGTCTTTCAAGAATGGCAATAAATAGTTTGTGTTTGAGTTACTTACAGTGTGTTGGTGGTGATTTTACTGGCTTCACAGTGTGCCCTCCCTTTTTGGCTTTTGGGAAATGTAAGCTGTACCTCAGTTTCCCTGAAGTTGTTCTTGCCTGAGTGCGGCCAGCGTTTTCATTGAAGTGCATTGCTGCCAGATATAGTCTAAAAAACAAAATAGGCTGTTATGACAAATCACTATCCTACCAATATTGGTTACTTCCAAACCAACAACATCAAATTTGATAGTAATTGATCAGTGCAGATGATTACTTTTTCTCTTAACTGTAAGCATTTCTTGCAAAATCACTTTACACATAGTGGTTAATGTAGATGTGACAAAACATACCTGCACAACATCCCAATGAAAGGAATGACCACACTTTTGGGTGTGAAGCGCAAGATTACACTGTGGAATGCCTCCAGTGTTGAGGTCTGGTACCGTGAGCTTAGCCTCTCAACATCACTGAGGACCCTCTTATTTGTTAGGATCTTCTCCACTTTGTAGAGGGCTTTGGAACCTAGAGACATGAAGCACAAAGTAAATAAGTATTCAAAAGTTATGTTGTCACAAAACATTGAGTACAACAGACAGCTACACACCTGGTTGAAACCACTTCTTGCGATCTCTGCTCCAAGGACTGGATGTTGGCATTGTGGGAAGAGAGGATTGTCGTGGGTATGTTTGTTTTGCATGTGGTTTACCACAGATGTCCATTTGGCGACTTTCTCTGGCCCTGAGGATGAGGATGTTGCACACCAATAAACATGGTTGCTGATTCCACGCTGCCACTTCTTGACCACCTCGCAGTCCTTCTCTTTAGCCACTTTTCCCAGTTTCTTAGATAGACCTGGTGATCACAAAATGAGTTGACTTATTGTGATGAAAAACATGATGTGTGTGCATCTAAACATTAACTCCTAATATTGGTACAGGGATATTGTTATTGCAATGCAATGCCATGTTGCAGTGTTGAAATTCTATGTTGAACCAAAGTAAGACTATAACCTTTTTCCAAATGCCAGACATCATAGTA
Source organism: Alosa alosa (assembly GCF_017589495.1). Taxonomy (NCBI): domain Eukaryota; kingdom Metazoa; phylum Chordata; class Actinopteri; order Clupeiformes; family Clupeidae; genus Alosa; species Alosa alosa. The sequence goes on along the minus strand of NC_063195.1, from coordinate 36,276,007 downwards.
GTGTGTTATCTTTTGCTCACGGAGATATTTTTGTATCTGTGGATGACGGTCAGTGACAATGTAATCGACTGCCACACCCTTGGACTCCAAAAGCCAACATGAGCATTGTGTAACATTGATAACTATTTACATCTGTGAATCCACTCACCTGGACTAGTTGAATGTCAATAATGCTGTTGGTCTCCAGATTCATCAAACTGTAACTTCCATATTTGGCAGAGTGACCTGCAAATACACAATAGTTCTATTAGAAGTAGGTCTTATTATTATTATTATTATTATTATTATTATTTATTTATTTATTTATTTATTTATTTATTTATTTATTTTTTTAAAATTTTGTGTGTTACACCACGGTCTGTCATAATAGAATATGTTTCGTCTAATAAAAAGCGGAAGCTTACCCGGTGAATCTGCTCGCATGTCCCTCCAATCTTGACTTTCCTCTGACTCAAGAACTCAAATTCTGCTTCTTGGTACTGGTGCCATTGGTGGATCACAGCTGTTTCCAGATAACTGCTTGCATGCCTATGGAATGCTGAGTAGCTGATGTTTTGCAGATGCATGGCTTGAAATATCTACAAATTAAAAAAAATCATGCATGAGGACATTGTAAAGCACTGTATCGGGCCAGGCGTGTTGGTTGGCAAAGTAACTTCCAAAATCATTTCCAGCCTCTAAGGGTCAGCATGAATAGTACAGGTGAGAACCTTCAAATGTAAATTAGGTGTGGGTCATCTGAGTTCATGTTGGCTCATTGCCTGTTGGAGGCACTTTGTAATGTAACTGTTGTGTCTCCACTATAGAGTAGTGCCAGGTAAAGTCGAGGAAGTGGGGCAGGGGAAACGTGTGACTAGGGCCAGGTAAAGTTGTGAAAGTGGGGGGGGGACAGGTGTGACTATGGCCAGGTAAACTTGAGAAAGTGGGGCAGGGGAAACGTGTGACTAGGGCCAGATAAAGTTGTGAAAATGGGGAAGAAGCATCAAGAGTCTTACATCTTAAGTGAGCAGGGCCATTTGCTTGCTATCCAGCAGACCCTGCTTCTGACCAGGACCAGATAAATACTGTTCAATCTGGTTGGATAGTAAACATTGGGATAAACTGTGGAGTGTACTATACCTTTTGCACTTGGAAATATGAGGAGCCGGTGAAATATATGGCAGCAGACAGTATTATGTTGCCTACAGGGGAGCTTCCAATCGCTGGCTGGCTCTTCCATTGCCTGGAAAACTGGCAGTGATGGCATTTTTGGTCGATGGCCAAAAATGTTCCCCGTCTGTAGGTCCTCACATCCGACAACCGGCGACAGTCTGGACACGTTTCAAAAAGTTCCATAAGGTTCTTCTCAAATACTATGTACTTGGAGTCTTTGTATCCAGTTGAAGACGTATCACTGTTTGAGACAAATGACATTATAGACATCCACAATGTTAGTTTAACAAGCAAAGTATTAACACAAAGATATTTATCAACAGAAACATTGTCGTTTAGATGAAATGACAGCTCAAAACATATACGTGGGCTGTGATGCTTCTGTTACATTGCTGATTGACTGTGCTGGATCATACGTGGAGACCTGGGGTTCAGGTAAAATTGTGGAGATGTCACTTTCCTCCTCTTCATCAACCCGAGGTCTTTTTGCTGGCCTTGGGTGAACAGCCTTGATGGGCGTAGAGGTAGCAGGTGCATCAGAGGTACTTGTGGCAATACTCGCAGTTCTCATAAAGGATTCTGTTTGGGTACCTGAAGTAAATGAATGTGTATTACTGTCAAGTTACAAGATACAGTATTAATAGGACACAGGACATTCAATATATCACACAAAACCGTAATGGCCCAATGGAAACAAAAAGATTTCAGTGACTGTGATAAGATGTATGATGTAACAAGTAGCACACCCACAAAAAGACATTCAGGAATGTCATTCCTATTTGTAATGCAATTGACTTTCCCAAACATTGACAAGCACATAAGCACCTGCTTTACTATAAAAAGTGTTCTAGAAACTAGCACAACAGAAATTGAAAAAGAGTCAGATCACAAACCTTTGCTTCTAACGTGATGACCTAATGTACCCATAGAAAGCTGTGTAGCCCGACATGCACAGCTAGGTGGGTCTGTTTGGGTGCTGGTATGAATGGGGGTTGTCACCAATGTCTGTGATGTGCTCTGGAAGACAAACACTACGTAAGCAAGTAATCAAACAAAACATTAATGTACAAAGGCCAATGTAATAATGACTAGAAGACATAAAGTAGACTGAAGTGTAAATACCTGAGCTCTAGTGATAGCAACTTAGCCTAATGGTGCACGTGTATAGTTTCCTTGTTCAGACTAAGCGTAAATCTCGTCAAAATGCATCCTAGGGTGTTTTTGTGAATGCAATGTACCCGAGTCAAACTTTCGTTTAAAAGCATAATTACGTTGGAAGGGAAGCACCACTTTTCAGCTTCCCAGTGTTGTCGTTTTCTGGTCAAATGGCCTTTTGAATAGCCACTACAGTTTTGATGCATGATCGCGTCAAAATCGCTATTTTTAAAACACTAAGAAGGCTCGACACAACATGAAACTTTGATCGTTAGTATCGAAGTATGATCAGTGTCTCTACACATCAACTCGAGCGTTGAGAACATTGTTTGTGTACACATAGTTTACTAAAAAGAGAGGTTTTGGACAGCTCACTCCTTTCGAGCAGAAAAACCAAGTAGTTCTTTTAGTGAACGACAATGGACAAGTGTAATTCTGCCTTTAAACTAAAGTTTGACTCGGGTACTTTCACAAAAGCACTCTAGAATGCATTTTGCCGAGAGGTACGCTTTAGCTTAGGTTAGAAGATTATAGGTTCAACAAGCTAAATCTCTCGGTAACGTTTTTTGTTTTCTATGAGTGACAGCCTAGCTCGTGCCCATTTCATGCATGCTAACGTGAAGAATATGAACAAAAACCTTAGGTAGAAAAGTTTGTTTTTACTTACCCCCTGTGTGCTTGTGCTCGATCGTTGTGATGGTACAGATCCAGGTTTTAATAACAACTTCGATGCAAAACCACTACTGTAGGCACCGAAGTTGTAAAAGTCACTGTGGTCAAAATGATTTGAACACAGAACTAAATTAGGGCTATACTTCGCTGGTGGTGTTCCGAAGATAAATTCTAACCATTTAGTCCTTGACTCTTCTTTCTTGGGCAAGAAATGCAATGTTGATGTCTTATTGCCACAGATAAAACAAGCACGAATGTGTTCCGCCGCCATGTTAGCAAGTAGCTGTTCACTTAGCTTCTCTGCAGAGATTAGCTCTGTAGCTCTGCTACCTCCTAGCCACAAAATCAATACTGTCTTCCTGTGGGCGGTCACAAGCCAAGGTGGGCGAGTTCATGAATAACCAGTTTCCCTTCGGCATCATTGGGAAGGGCTTTTTCTGATTCGCTTGTTTTTCCGTGTATTTTCTTTCATTGGCTAATGCGGGCAATGGGGGTAGAAGATCATTTTCACGTGCAGCATGCATATGCAACTTGGAGTGAGCTATAGTATTTCGAAAGTAACAAGTATTAAACGGGTTCTCAGTGAATGACACCTTTAACCAGTTTTTTCCTAATAAATTATTTATTTCACATAGGTTTATGTTATAGGGTTAGTCAAATCAAAAGTTTGTTTCATTATTCTGAACGATCTCCATTAAACCCAATGTGGTTAGCGGGACTTTTATTTTGAAAAAATGGCTAACTCTTAGCCGCCTTTGCTAGCAATAGATACATCCGGCACGAACATTCTATTTTCGCTAGGTTCACGCTGCTGTCTATGGCAGCCCATAGAACGCCTGGCTAAAAAGTGCAGATTTTTTGGCAGAACGTTTCGGGACACTCCACTGACCACTCACGCTCATTTACGGATCTCTAAACCCAGCCGTCTAGCGCCACCAACAGGTCAAAGTTTGGCCGAAAGTTGAAAAGCTGGGTTGAAAGGTATTTGCAAGTCATTATTATTATTATTATGAAATTTAGCGCCCTGATTCAGGACCGTCCCATGATCACTCTCACCAATTTACAGAACTCTATGCCGAACACTCTAGCGCCACCAATGGATCGAATCTGGACTCACATGCACGCATGTAACAATTGAACGGTGTGTTCGATTTTCACAAATCAAGCAGCGTTGGAATCCCTAGACTGACTTGAGTTGAATGACCCCTACTACGTCACTTTCCGCCATACTGGACCTCCATATTGGATTTAGTCCAAACTCTACGAAAAGTTTCAGCGGTTACAAATTTCTTCCGATTTTCACGAAACTTGGTAGAGATGACCTTCTGCCCGAGCCGCACAAACGGTACTTGTCAGATTTTTCAATTTCATTTTTATTTGCCCGTGACGGCCAATCAAATATGGTGACGAAGCCACCAAACAGGAAGTGGACAACCATCTAGGTGACGCTTTGAGTTAACATAACAAAACTCGAGACCATTAGTCAGGACACTGTCCCAATCACTCACACCAATTTTCATGCATATACATTGAACACACTAGCGCCACCACCAGTTTAATGCTGGACATGCGTTCATTCGTTTGATCCTTGACTCTTTTGTCTGATTTTCACAATTGAGGTAGCGTCTGAATCCTTGGACCATCCCGAGTTCATCGACCCCTATCCCGTCACTTTCCGCCATATTGGACCTCCGCCATATTGGATTTAGTTCAAACTCTACGAAAAGTTTCAGCGGTTACAAATTTCATCCGATTTTCACAGAACTTGGTGGAGATCTTCAGACCGAGCCGCACAAACGATACTTGTCAGATTTTTCTAATTCCACTTTATTGGCCCGTGACTGCCAATCAAATATGGTGATGAAGCCGCAAAACAGGAAGTGGGCTAACATCTCGGAGATGCTTTCATGTATGAAGTCCAAACTTGGTACAGGGACTTTGTATCTGATTGTGAGGACACGGTAAGAAATTGGCATCATTTGGCCTCTCTAGGGGGCGCTGTAATACAGGAAGTGAGCTTGTATCTCAGCAACAGTTCGGTGTATGAAGTCCAAACTTGGTACAGGGACTTCGTATCTGATTGTGAGGAGACAGCAGGAAATTGGCATCATTTGGCCTCTATAGGGGGCGCTGTAATACAGGAAGTGAGCTCGTATCTATGCAACACTTCGGTGTATGAAGTCCAAACTTGGTACAGGGACATATTAGCTGATTGTGAGGACATGAAGGAAAGTGGTCTCATTTGGCCTCTAGGGGTGCTGTAATAAAGAAAGTGAGCTCACTTGGTAGAGGGACATGGTAGCTGATTGTGAGAACGCACAAAGACATTGGTGTAATTTGGCCTCTTGCTGTGAGTGCTTGCTCATGCCATGGCAACGCCATTCCTGCTATAGCGCTCTGCTAGGCCCCCGCATTGCTGCTTGCAGCTATATTTTGTAATTAGTTTCTTCTCTTGTGTAGTATTTATTAGTGATTATTTTTACTTGATGTAGCTGTTGGCATACATGTAAGATGAAGTTGATGTCATTTCTCTTTTTGTATAGGCCAGTACATCATTAACATTACATACAGAAGAAAGACCAGCTACAAAATATATTGATTGCCAGACTGAGCCCCCTGAAAGAAAGTGTTGGCACACAACTGTCTTCTAGGACTCTGCAATTATGGTCATTACCAGGTCTTGCAGGAACTCCTGCGTTTTGTCTTACAGGAACTCCTGTGTTCTACAATCTAGAAAAAAGAGCTGACCAAGAAGACTGTCCTGAAGGATATTGCCAAACTCAGTCCCCACTATCAGACGTCCTCTTTGGAGGCGTTCCATAGTGTCATTCTGCGGTTCGCACCCAAAAACGTGGTCTATCCATATCTGGGGATGCTGTGCAGGTAAATGAAACTGTTTATTCTTTGAGAATATTTGCCCATTCCTTGAAATTGTTTTCATGTCTGATTTTCTTTTTACTGTCCAAGACTCTACCTGCATTATAATGAGAGTGCTAATCGAGGACAAGCCACCACATCTTCCTCTTTACAAACTGAGCTTTCCAAAATCCAGGAAGGGAGAGTGCAGAGCCAGACCAGTGAAGACAGACGCTACATTCCGTGTTTTTTTTTTTTTTTTTGCTACACAAAAACAAACACTTGCATTGTACATGACAAAGTACTGCAACAGTGCTTTCAACACAATAAATAAAACCAAACAAACTTACTTAAATACCTGAGAAACTACAAAATTTCACGTGCAAAATGAACAGTTGTTGAATAATGTAGTAAATTATACTAGTGATTCACTTTTTTGTGTGTATGTTGATGATTTGATGGACATGATCATGGAGAAAGTCTTTGTTGACCCATCATCGTATGGAGACGAGATTCTGAAGCTAAACATCCCGCCGGACCTGTCTTCACAATATGAGCATCCAGACAAGGAGGAGGTCATCGCCAGCTATGTCTCAAGATTCAATCAAGGGGCGGGAGTTTGAAGCCTACATATCTTCCATGGGCGTCAGGAAACTCCCGTGACGACACACGAGGGGATCACTACCCGTATCTTTCTACCAAGGAAGCCCCAGCACCAGCTCACAACTTCTGTAGGCTTAATACCTGTAACGAGAAAAATGAACTTTGCTAGTCAACAGGTTTTATAATGTATGTCTAATTTGGAATCGGTGAATCATTCAATACTGTATTTTTATGTACAATGACAGTGGTAAATAAATGTTTATTGCATGTGTAAAATGATTCATGTGAATTTGTGTAATATACAGTTTGCTAAGGAAATACTTAGCTATAAGTTCAAGAAAAAAATCTGAAATGGAGGCTTTGGCAGACTATATTTGCTTTATTATGTTGTATGAACAGTGAATGTAAGTAGGTTACTACAGATAACTCACTGCTCTATTCCCCATAACTGTAAAGGACCGTAGTCAGCCCTGTAAATGTTGCATGCATTCTGCAGTGAGAACACATTTAGACCGTCCAGGTTTAGAACCTGTTTGCCTATCATACATGGAGGCCTTTCATCCAGCTGCTGCAGCCGTCTTGTAACCCTGGCAGCATAAGTTCTCCGGCTCTGACGACATTGTTGCACAATTTCCACATGTGCACCTAAACAAACAAATACAAAAGGAGTCATACATGAATAAAGCTAAAGAAATAATAAACCTGGTATTTTTTACCCAATAATAGCACCCACGATTACATTTGAACGAGCGTGCTCCAGCTAGCTAGTACTTTCTCAGCCTGACGTAAGTAGGTGAATGGTAAGTAGTGCTAGGCTAGACTTTCTCAAGTTTACAATGCTAACACACCAGTATACACCAATATATCAAGCGCATACATGCAAGTCTCATAAGTATGACAGAAAAATACTACTGTACTTTAGGAACACTCAGTCTGTAGAGCAATGGTGTCGGAGCCCTCCCTAATTTTACTGTGAAAAACTGTAACGTTAATGTTATAAGTTAGTTACAGGATCTGCCAACTGAGCGAAGCTTGAAGCAGCGGGGTGTTTACAAGACATAACTTCACGTTTAGTGAACAAGAAGCACAATATAGTTTACTACTGTGTGAATACAAATTCATTAAGTTTAATAAATATTGAATAATAATTCATAATAGTGCCTGACCTGGTACTAACGTTAGCTATCGATAGCTAGACTAGCCTAACGTTAGCTTTCATGGGCTAAACACTGACTATCTAAGTTTCAAAAAAATAGAAAGTTTAACTAACCATTCAGAAGCGTCTTGCTGAATTCTCTGAGTCTCGGGTAGTGCAGGAGACTCCCCTCCTTCAGGATCAGATTCTGGTTCGAACATGAATGGTTGAACTACTGCCGCCATGTCCATGTGAAAGTTAACGTAGTAGTAGTGGTAAGAGTCAGTGGGGCGTGGGCAAAGATTCTAGAAGCTTTGGGCGTGGCCAAATTAGCTGCAGATCATGAATATGTAATGAGCAGCAGAAAACAGCACACTCTGGAAGGGGCTGAAACAGAGGGTAATAGAGGTAGGTAACAATCGTTTCCTACACGCTATTTCCACCAAACAACTTCAGAAACATGAACTCAAAGACCTATTTGAACTTGTTGAAAAATAGTCAAAATATGGGCACTTTAAGAACACTGAAATTATAGAACGTTCGCGTAGAATTGACCTGTCGCTAAGCCCCGCCCCCCATTGTTATCGTGTGAAAACTTGGACAAACAAACCAGGCTTGATTAGAAATACATTGTGGACAATGGCAGCTGACAGTATATGAAAGCAGGCTTTGAGGACGTTTTGGTCGATAAAGGATTTACTTTCCTCCAGAAGCTATCAAAAGGGACTTAATTATGCTATGGAGGGGTGTATTCAAAACTTTAGAATACATACAAGGTGACAAGCAGTTGTGGCGAGTAGCCGTGCAAATCACCGTGCAAAAACCACTGACGTTAATGCTAGCTAGCTAGGTAGTGGAAGATTGATACTAAGATATGTTAGGTTACGTTAATATTTGATGTAATAAGAATATAGTAGTTGGTTAATGAGCATTTTCATCTTGGGATTTAACAGGGAACCTGTGCCCACGTTTTTGGCTTAGCCTACATTACGTCGAGCTGTTGCAAACGAGACGTCCTGTAGGCCAGGGGTTCCCAAACTTTTCCATGACAAGGCCCCCCAAATACCACTAGGTTCTGGCCAAGGACCCCCTTGATGTGTTATTAAACCCATCGACAATACTACGGCAATTAAGCTAATCCTAATAATTATTTTAGCCACAAGCACTTCGCGATGGAGCATACAGTGTGTAAAAATTGCATTTGGGGCTTTCTGCTATAGACCCTTTCAACAAGGTAAACAAAAACAATGCTTGAACGTTCTATTTGGCCCCAATCTACTTCCTCTGCATAACTCTGATAACATATGGAATGTTAAAAAGGAAGTCTTGTGGGGCCAACTATGATGCTGATAATGGAACTCTCTTGATAGGGTCCATATGAGAGTTATCACTCTACTATTATTCCCAGTCATAATCATGGAAAATATAATGTTCAGATAATGTGAGAAATTATTATAATGGCATTGTATAACAACACTCATAGTAATAGGTATATTTTACATTTTTCAAATGTATTTATTTGTTGCTTTTATTTTTCCTTCCAACTTGCTGAGGCCCCCCTGGCACCCCCTCGCGGCCCCCACTTTGAAAACCACTGCTGTAGGCTACTGTTGGTGAAAATACATACCCTGTTTTCTAGTCTCTCGGGGAACCGGCTATCAGTATTCCACGTCCCCCATGCAAAACGTTTGACCATGGTTATCCGTTGGGGTTTTTTGAGTTAATAAACTCCATAAATAACCATTAATTTGTCATTTTATGCCTCCTCCCTGTTGTTTCCTATGGAGTTGTCCGAGCTGATGTCCGAATCCCGTTGAGGCTGGACTGTCATTGGCTCATCAGCGTTCTAAGGGTGGCGCTTAGCGACAGGTCAATTCTAGAAGGAGCCAGGAAAATAATTCACTCTCTGGGGAATGGCATTGTCTTAAAGAATTTACTCCTCAACAGGATAATAGTGATAAATAGCAGACATGTAATCTAATTACCAATTTTCTGCCTATTAAAGCTAGATAGGCCTAATTTGGCATGCATTGGTCTGCTCACCCCCAACTATATTTCAGCCATACTCTGAGCAACCACAGTTTGCATTTTCTCATGGAAAATAACAATTAGGGAACGTTTCCTGAAGATTTTATTAAGGTCATATTTTTGTATCGTATAGGAATTATCATCATCAGTGGAGTCTGAGGAGTAGGTCTGTCATTGTGTTATAACAGGGCTGATTTTGTGTTGCCTGTGTGTGTGTGAGAGAGAGAAAGAGAGAGATGTCGTGTGGAGGTGTCATGGGGTGTGATTGCTTGGCAACGGTAAACTTTTGTTATGTGTGTTCGACCAAAGATTCGCACAACCGGCGTATCATCATACAGAGAAATTTCTCTGCACCATGCCCCTTCTTCAGGGAAAGCATGGGAAAGATGGCTAGCAGTCACACATTACATTTAGTTATTAATAATACCAGCACATTCAATCATTTTACAAACACAATGGTTATGAAGAAATATGTAACTGACTCATGCCGAAACTATTGGAACCTAATTCGCTTGCAATAGCCCAGTGTTGAGGACAAATTTACACTTACAAGAAGTTCCAATTTAAAACTGTTAGCTTGCTAACTAGCTAACTGTGGAACGTCAGTATAAAATAGTCAATTATCTCATCTTAGTTGTAGGAAATATGTTCCTATTTCACGTGATAGAATTAAGGTGTGGCTTATGTTTAGTTGCTTCTATGACAGCTTGCCAAACCAAGTTAAACAGTCAGCCACAGGCAGCTTGACTGTGACTCCATTCCTGACACTCCTGTTAATAAACTGGAAAGAGCAGAAAATAGGAATGTGATGGTCGCCTAAATCCCAAGTACACACAATAACTCTTAAACCAACCATATATTTTGTGCTTTTCACATTTGCTTAAAGATTTAATAAGTATAATCCCTTTTCGCTCCCCACATCAATGCAGATCCATAGGTTTCCATTAAGTCCAAGCGGTCTGTTTTCCCTGAAAAGGGGGCGGAGCCCTGCAAATTCAAAGTTCCTGGATGTGCCGGTGGTGTGTATAGGCTACTTTTAACTTTATCAACTGTCTCTGGTTTGACCACGGGTTCAATAAAGCACCAAAGATGTGTTTGGATTTGAAAGCGTCTTGAGGTTGCAACATATCGTAATTTAGCTTTATTTGCTTCCCAGCAGGCACTGCAAGAGCTAGTCAGTTGCACAATAGTTGATGTTTTGAATGATAAAATAATAGGATATGACCATTAAAAACCTGGTCTAACCTGGCATGAGAATCCAGCTCCTTAATTATTTAAATATTTTGATGGAGGACGTGAGCTATCATCAATGAATGTTTGCAGAGTCAGCTAGATGTGTGCAGAGGTAAGTAGGCCTATACAAACATGAACAAATAATAGCAATATAGATAATTGAAAAATAATCATCTAATTGCAAGGCAGTTGACGGTAGTCTCGCCCACGGTAAACGGTAGGCAAGTATCTCCCAAGACAGTGCATGCGCTGTAGCCAACTGGCCGAGAAGAGCTTTACCCAAACAAAACTTTTTCCATAATGTATGCAGAGGACATAAGAGGTTGGCTGAAATCATCAATTAAAGACGTTATTAAAAACTGTTTTACTGGCTATTTTTTCCAAACAGCAACAGTACAGTGGCCGACAGGTGCGTGGCAACACATGCAAGTTGACAAAACACATGCAAATCGACAAAACACAAGCAACTTAAGAAAACATCTTCATCAATTTGATAACACATGCACAGAATTTAGAAAACACTACACTACACGCTGCACATTCACACAACAAAAACATTACAGAAACAGCCTGCAAATTCACAACACAAGCAACATTCAGACAACACAATGGAAGTGTTTCCCAGAGAATAGTGATGAACACATCTGGCACCTTTCATACACAGAAAACAGCTCAAAGTGCTTTACATTTAGAGCATTTAACATAATAATAGAGAAGAAAATAATAATAATAATAAGTAAGAAGAATACATTTTGAGGCTAACAGCAGGTTGTTGCAGTAGTATACAGATGTTTAAGGAACACAACGACTGGAAAACTGGAGTCTTAACCCTTAACCTTAGACTTAGTGCAAATGAGCTAAAATGTAAGTGAAGCATGTCATTAAAATATTAAAACCAAAACAGTTACGTTTTAGTAGCCTGGCTCTGCCTGTCTACGTACTTCTGCTCGATTTCTTTTCCCTACAGTACACCGTCTGGAATAGCTTGATTCGCCCTCGTTTACTTCGGCTTCTGACCGCCAAAACCAACCAGCAGAGGGCGTCCCTGAGAGAGATTACGTTACACAGGCATGGTGTTTCAATTACTACGCCCCCACCCCCGAAGCATGGTGTTTCAATTACTACGCCCCCACCCCCGAAGCAGACTGCTTGGAATACATCAATGTAGGGAGCGAAAAGGCTTATGAAATGTTTGAGCAAATGTGGATAAAACTAAAAGGCACAAAATAAGGTTCGTGTGAGTTATCTGTGTGTACGTTTGATTTAAGCGACCATTCCATTTCCTGGTGTGTCCAGGTATGTCACGAACGAAGTCACAGTCAAGCTGCCTGCCTGTGGGGTTGGCAAGCTTACCTTTACATGTTATAACGTCAGCTAAACTTAAGTCATACCTAATTCTGTCACTTGAAATACAAATGTATTCCCTAACACTAAGATGACATGCTGGCTAATTATACCAGTGAGGGTTAAAGCAGAGCAATCAAGGACCTTTGGTTAGCCTATAAGGAAGTTCCACAGTTAACATTAACGTTATACATGTCCTTCACTGGGGTATTGGAAGCGAATTGTGTTAATGTAGCCTAGTTTTGGGATGAGTCAGTAGCCTACATATTTCTTCACAACCGTTGAGTTAGTAAAAGGACTCAGTGTCCTGTGAATTAATAACTAGATGAAATGTGTGACTTATCAATGATAAGATGCAAGCTTGCTTGCTAAGGGTGGGATGCAGAGAAACTTCTCATCAACACCTGGCTCATTAGACCTACTAAACATTGCCAAAAGCAAGGAATTGGTGGTTGACTTCAGAAGGGACAAGCAGAGGCTACATCACACACCACTGAACATCCATGGTGCCTTGGTGGAGACAGTGAGCCACTTTTAATGATTGGTTCAAAGCGGTTCAGAGGAACTCCAATGATTTTAAACCTCAAACTGTGCCCTCCCACCCGGAAATAAACATATAAAATCTTTTACCAGTCTCTCAAAACATTTCATCACCACTGACATCAAGGCTATAGGTCGGTAATCATTTAAGCTGGCTGGGTGGATCTTTTTAGGCACCTAGGAACTACAGATTGGGCTAGAGACAGATTGAATATTGTTGTTAACACTGGTGCAAGCTGGTCATCACATGATTTTAAAAACTTTCTGCCGTTCACTCCTCTAAGTGCTCTTCTCACGTCATGCTCAGAGACGGAGATTGACTGGTCTTCGGGCAGATCGCACGTAGCACCGTTGTTAAAACTGGCTGCAGGGCTAACAGCGTAGTTGTGAGAATGTTCCTCACTGACCTCAAAGCGTGCGTAAAATAAGTTCAAGTCATTTACCAGTGTAGGGTCCACATCTGCTGAGGTGGCCGATCGTCCTCTGTAGTCAGTCATCAACTTCAGTCCCTGCCAGATCCTGCTGTAGCAATTTCCTAAGTGCGTCTCCACCTTCTCTCTTTACCGCTTTTTCGGCGCTTTCACTGCTTTACGCAGTTGGTAGGAGGCCACTTTGTAGGATGTCATGTCACCAGATGACAAGCCATTGTTGTTTGCAGATGTTTGTGCGTTCAAAGCCTCTCGGATAGATCTATCAACCCAAGGTTTCTGATTTGGGTACACATTCACAGTTACCTTGGGGATAATTTCATCAGTCAGCTGCGAAATGAAACTTGTCACCACATCAGTGAACTCATCGATGTTGTCAGAGCTCATCCTGAACATGTCCCAGTCAACATCAGTCAACGCGTCTTGCAGCATGACCTCTGATTGGGTCAGTCCACCGTCTCACTTCTCTCACCGCTGGAGCTTCCTGCTTTAGACGTTGTTTATACTGTACTTCGGGAGAAGAAGGATGGCAGCGTGGTCGGACTTCCCAAACACTGGGAGACGGGTGGCTTTGTATCTATCTTTAAATGGAGAGTAGCAGTGGTCCAGCGTGTTTTCACCCCTAGTTGGACAGGAAATGTGTTGGAAAAGGTTCGGCAGAACTAGCATTAGGTTCGCCTTGTTGAAGTCCCCCGCAACTATCAAGGCAGCATCTGGATGAACTGAAAGGTGTCTGCTTATTGTGTCATGAAGAGCTGACAGAGCAGTGACTGTATCTGCCTGTGGTGGGATGTAGACAGCAATGGTGATTATAGCAGAAAACTCAGGGGGCAGGTAGAAGGGACGGCACAGAATCGCCACAATGTTCCAGATCAGGTGAACAGGAGCGCGACATGATGGATATATTTCTTGCTCATACCTCCTTCTTTTGGACTTTCCTGACACTTCTGTCCTGTCCGCCCGAAAGACGGAGAATGTGTCATCTGGTAGAATCGCATGGTCCGGGACCTCTGAAGTTTACCAGGTCTCCATGAAACACATTATGTTGCAGTCTCCTACATCCCTCTGGAAGCGAACTCGGGCCCTGATGTCATCAAGCTTGTTGTCCAAGCATTGAACATTTGCTAGGAGCACACTAGGCAAGGATGGTCGGTCGGTATGCACTAGTCCTTAGTTTGTTTTGGACACCGACCCGTTTTCCACGATGTTTCTTTCTCCAGCATCTCCGTGAAGATTCGTTGTTTGGGTTTGAATCTCGGAGGATCTCTCTCGGCCAACTCGAAAGGTCAGGTAAAAACCCAGGAAGATGATATAAAGTGCTGCCTTCGATCTTAAGAAGTGCACTAAAGTCATACGCAAGACAGAAGAAGACACTTGGCAATGGAACTAGGCCAGACTCTTTGCCGAAGAGGAACGTAGCAAAACACAGTCAAGAGTATGGTTCACGAGGCTAATCCGCCGCTCCGGGCCCCACAAAAGGAGAGTGGGCCGTACACAGTTTTCTGTGATTATTTTGAGAACCGTAGGGCCTAAGATGACCAACTTTTATTTGTATGTTGGTCTCAAGGGGCCATGTCAACCCATCCCATATCCACTCATTTGAGGTATAGCTCCACCTAGTTAAAAATGAAAGCTGTTGTAATCAAAGGTATTTCTGGCTGACATGTTCAAAACTGCACGAAATTTGAAGTGTAGGAGATTATAACACCCTCTGAATGCATGCCAATGTTTGTGGAATTCTGCTCATGGGGGGCCATACAATAAATGAATATATGCGTACATTTAGTGACTGTACACCAATCGGCCTGTAGATGGCCGGACACAGTTATATAATATAATATAATATCTCGAGAACCGTAGGGCCTAGGATGACCAAATTATTTTGGTATGCTGGTCTCAAGTACCCTGGGAATCCAGAGTTCTTGCGGAAACATTTGCTCAGTGAGAGACTCTGGCAACAAGTAATGATGCACGTAACTTTTGCCCCTTGCATCGCGGGGAACCAATCATATCTGTGTATCTGATAGATATGTTATTTGTGGCCAGACCCTTAATCTTTCAGATTAAGTCTGGTCCTCCAGACTAGGTCTCCAGTGGAAATGGCAACACATCCCATATCCACTCATTTGAGGTGTAGCATCACCTAGTTACAAATGAAAGGCAAAAATTATGCATTGTAATCACAGGTATCTTTGGCTGATGTTCAAAACTGCAAGCAATTTGAAATGTAGGATTATGACACCCTCTGAATACATAGCAAGTTTCGTGGAATTCTGTTCATGCATAATCTGATAATGCTGATCATAATCATAATCTGTATGTAGTTTTGGGATGAGTCAGTAACATATAACATACTGATACAAATATTATTTCTTCATAACTGTTGAGTTAGTAAAAGGACTGAATGTTCTGTAAATTAATAATTAGATGAAATGTGTGACTGCTGTCTTTCCCATTTGAATCAATGATAAGATGCAAGCTTAGTATGTGGTTATAATTATTTCCTTGATTTTTTTTTTCTGTATGGGAAGACATAAACAATTTCACAAACAATAAAATAAAATAAACAAATAACAAATAAAACAAAAAATAATAAATTGGCATTGCATATTGGGGACTCTCCTGGTATTTAACATCTTGAGCAATATTGTGCTCTTGAACAGTCCATCGGAAGTCAGGTGCTCTTGAACGATTTTCAGGCAGGCCGGAGCTCCGGAAGCATGGGTCAGCTGTTGTTCTCCAGGAAGCGCTTTGAAACCAGCCAGCAGATCAGCAGTTCGGCGAATCTTCAAAAGTGACAGATCCTCCATCGGTAGCATAGAAACATTCACACCTCCATCCACACTAGTCAGATGCTTGATAAGGCAGCTAGCTAGCACGACCACTCAGCAACAGGTTGGTATTAGATCCCACAGAGGCCACTAGTGTATTCAAGCCTGAGCGATTTCTCAGACACTGAAGGGGCAGCTCTGCATCAGCAACATCTGCATCAGTCGGGCTTCAGAAAGGCAGAAACAGAGACGGTGCACACAGTTCACAGTCCAATGCAAGACACCTCAGTCCAATGGAAGTTGATGTTAAGGTAGTTAATGTTACCACGATAGGTTTACACCAGGAAAGAACGCACCCATGCAAGGCAAAAACTTAAAGAGTAGATACAAAACTAAAGCAAAAAATTACATAAAATTATTTAAATGATAAAAATCAAACAAAAACAAAATTTTCAATATATTCAAAATATTGAAATATTTGAATATCTTGCATGAAAATCTGCTGAATATATTTAATTATATGCAGAAAATATAAGAAAGTGGCCATAGATGGAAATATTTACCATAGATGTTATTATACTGGAATATGTTCAAGCTGCATATATGTGGATATGTTATTTTTCTGTATGGGATGGTGTCACGCACAGGTACGCTGGTGACTACGCTACTCTGTCTGGCATCTTTTTTGTTGATTAATTTGACATTATTGTTTATTATTGATATTCTCCTTAATGTAGTCTTACCATGTCGTTGTTTTTATATTATTGATTGAATGGACATTGTTTTATTATTGCTTTACCCCTCATTTTCATTGCTTATTTTTATTAGGCTATTGATTGAATTGATATTGTTGTTTATTATTACTATTCTCCTTATTATATTTGACCAACATTCTAATCTGTTCCCTGTTCAATTTTAAATATTATGTTGTTTTGTATTTGTGTGTCGCTGTGGACAAAGGCGTCTGCCAAATCCATAACCATAACCATAACCATCTTTTGTCTTGTGTGTCAATGTCTTGTGTGTGAGTGCTTTGGGTTGCACTCTGTGCATATAAAAGCACTATATAAATAAAAGTGACTTGACTTTACACACACACACACACACACACACACACGGAGGAGAAGGTGCCTACTTTATCTAACACAAGAACCAATTAAAAGCAAACATCGAACTATTTGAGATTTTGACATGTTCAATACCTGCATGTTTTATCTTAGAAACTTCTGTGTTCCTTTAAAATTTTGCCAAGAGTCTGCAGCGGTTGAGCCTACGTACACCCACTGAACCAATCAACAGCAATGTTCATGGAGTCGGCTAGAGGATGTCCAATGAAATGACCTGTGACGCACGCTTAGGCTGTCAAAACCGCACTCTGAATAAACCTTGAAGGTAGGCTATTCTCAAACGCGAGGGCGTACTTGTAGATGACATGTCCTGGTAGTGTGCATAATTGTGGCTGCCACCACGCTCGTGACATAGCCTGACAGCGCCCAGGAAAAACACATGTGACTTCTGTCTGCACACTGCACATCCACGTGAAGACTTGGCGTAAAACAGATAGCGAATAATAGTCTGTTCTTTGGAAATGTCACTAATCGAAGAATATGGAGACGGTGAATATGAGAGGGCCGCTAAGCGCCTCAAAACGTCGGAGGTTGAGGAAGGAGAGGACCTAGAGGAGGGAGAGGATTCAGACTCAGCATCCGCGGAGCTGCTTGGAGATGAAGAGGATGAAACGGGGCCCAGTGGGGAGCAACGCGTCCGCTGGACTCTGTCAAAATATTGCTCGGATAGAAAGGTATGTTTGTAGACTATCAGTAGTAGCCTATAGCCTATGGTCGACGTAGGCTTCAAGTCTGCTGAACATTATTTTAACTGTGTTCAAGATGCCCAGACGGAACGTTGCTTAAAACAAGTGTATCGTAGGCCTCTCATCAAAAATTAAAGAACAGCATAGCCGTAATTTGGTTAACGAACGCATACAGAAGACCTCTTTCTCTGTATTTTTTCTCCTCTTTCACACACACACACACGGCCGTATAACACCAGTACAGCCTACATCATAGCCTACACGCCCACACACACACACACCATGTAGCCTACCTCAATTCTAATTCAGATCACATTGTTCACAAGCCATACGATCTTATGGAGCCTTAAATTAAACTCGCCGCCGCTCATGACTGCGGCAAGCTTCACAGAATTGCGTCTGTCCATGTTGCAAGTCGTGGTGATCTAAAATGACACAATGAAATATCAATGAATATGCGCATTTCAGTCGGATAATTTTAGTCTCATGAGACCCGAACCTGTGGAAACATTTTAGCATTAAGCTTATTTCCAGAATTGTTACACTTCTAGAAGGCCAACGGTTCATTCATAGAATCAATACGTTTGATCAATTAAACGCAATCTAAGTTCACAGCGAAAAGAAAAGTTTAACTCAATAGCATAGGCTAGGCTACTAATCTCGCGTTTGTGGATGTTGCGGCTCGACACCTGCCTTGAAGGCCTAGTAGGTGAAGCTATGCGCCGTAAAATGTGATGTCACCGTGAGAATGACAAGAAATAAAAGCCAGATCGTTTATTTAAAAAAAATAGCAACTATTCACAGGTTGCATATACTGTAATCCTTTCGGATTCTTGGATGCTCATATCCTAGGCCACATTCTACTAATCCAGTGAAGTGAGGGTCATATACATGGCTGTTACATGGCTGTTAAACATGGCTCATGACTTCCCAGGGCCAGGTCACTTTTATTGGCAAGTGGAAAGGGGAAGTGGCAGTTTTGTCTGAGGCATCTCTTTTATTACTCCATCAGTGGTGGAACATCATCCCAGCTGGGGTGAAAATGTTTATCACCCTTAGCATCTCAATAAATGGCTGTTGCATGAGATCAAAAGAGGTGTGGGCGGCAGGGTTATCTTACTCTTGAGAATCTGGAGGTCATTGCCAACGGTCAGGGCACGTGGGTGAGCCTGATAACGTAGGAGTCAGTTTGCATTCCCAATTTACTTTTTCTTTTTGCAAAAGAGAGGCACAGAATCATTAGTCAGTATTAGGGTTGTAACAAACAATTATTTTCATAGTTGGTTCATCTGTCAATTATTTCCTGGATGAATCAATTTGTTTTGATTAAACAGATTGTGGTGAAAACATGTCAATCAGTGCTTCTAAAACCCCAAGATTATGTCATCAAATGCCTTGTTTTGTCCATACCCCAAAGGTATTTTGTTTACAATTTGAGTACTTTTATGTATTTTCCTTAAAAATGACACAGAGATTAACAGGTTATCAAAATCAATCAAAAAGCTTTTCGATTAATCAATTAATTGTTGCAGCATTAGGCAGTAGCATTAGCTTTTATTTGTTTTCTATTTGTTTTTCACATCTCATCCTATCCTTCTGATGCTTTACCTCCTCTGAATTCCCACTAATATGCCAGTGTACATCTGTTTTTAGTCCATGGCATAGTGTCTTCTTGGGTTTCTGGTAGGAAACCGGAATCCCAAGTTCTTTTGAATTAGGTGTTTTTGGGCAATGCATGCCTTTCTCCGCTGTCTAAAACCTTCAGGTATGGCATATACAGAACAGTTATAACTTTTATAATAACTTGAGGTAAAATGGAAGCCCTGTACACTTCCATCACAGTCTGGTTTGGATCAGCAACAAAACAATACCGATGTGCTGTGTGAAGTTGCGCTGCTTGCTTTTAAAGGGAATAAAAGATGTCATTCTCATTGGTTTAAGGATGTTACACCCAAAACACACTCATGACTGATTAAGAATCAAAAGAATAACCCTTTTGCGCAAAGCGTTTGATCACAAAATGTGCCATCAAATTAGTGAATGTGTACTGGCCACGCCTTTTATGTCTATAAACTTAACGCCTCTGACCATCCTTTTCTGATCACCAAATAGAGCCCTAAGGTTGCCTTCACACTTGGTCGTTTAACTGGACCGAACCCGAGTGGGATTACTCCCCCTTAACCCTGACCCAGCTGGTCTCCGTTCACATTGCATTTTTGTTTGCGGACCCGGATCCGTTTGTGTCATAATCATGATTCTTCAATTCTTTTCACCAATATCGCTTGCCAACGGCACAAAAAAAGGTGACAGAATTCAACTGACATAAAAATGGAAACTCATGTCGTCCGTGTGGTCTTTTGTCATTATTTCTGTTAATCAGGCGTCAATGTCAGCAAAATAACCATAACCAATTTAACCACTTTCACTTTGTCATCAACACCTACCGCCGAATGAGAGTGATGTGAGCTGCTCTGATAAGGAGATTCTTGCGGAGGCAGGCTGTAATGAAAGGATGGATTTGCAGCTTTGCTGATTGAGTTTGAGCTATGCCTATGTGTAGCCTACCTTTCCCATTCATACAAGTAGGCTAAACAAACAAACACACGTCTTTGTGTTTGTCAATGCCTTTGACATTGTCAACCGCACCGTAGTTCTAGCGAACCGTACCCCAGACCACTGTATTCTATTGGTCCCTGGTCCACAGCTGGGTTCGGCAGACACACTATCGAAATTGATCAAATCATCGGTCCAAACAAAACTCGGGTCCAGACCAAAGGGTCTAGTGTGAATGCGCCCTAAGGCTAGTTTCACACTACCAGGCCGAAACCAATCTGATGTTGTCAAATCAGTGTGAACAGTGCAAATCACATGAAATTTAACTGAAATTTAACTGATTTGGGCCGCTTCCATATGTGGTCTCAATCTAGTACAGGTCTGATGTTATATATCGGAATTCATGTGATTCTTACATGCTTGATCGACATTCATCAGAACATTTAATTGGAGTAGCCTACCAGAGAAGTTGGGAGCATGCTCACTGATGTGGGTTCTACTGTAGATCACTCGGTGGAAATGGAAGATAGCTGCAAAGGTCAGTAGGACTACACTGTAGCTACATTTGTTGTTGTTTTGGTCAGTTCAGGACTGTAACCAGGTCACACTGGGTTGGAATCTGATATTGGCCACATTTAATAAGAACTATGTGAACAGCCACAAAAACACTTGGGGAGACTGGACCCATCACTGCAATGCCCCCATCCCACCCTCAGCATAAGCATAGAAATAATGAAAAATATATTTAAAACATATTTCTTCCCCTCCACTCCTCTGCTTTAATTTCCAATAGTAGGCTTGACAGGTAAGATAGCCTTGTTGTGTTTCGCGGCATTGCCTAATACGGCTGCAAAGGTTTAACTATGCATTCCAGTCATTTGCAATTGTGAACAAAATCACATACTTCAAGGAAGTTCTCATTCAATTGTTGTTGCTGTAAACCAACGCGTAATCAGCTGTCCTTGGTATTCTCACAGAATTGTAGTTGCTGACAAACGTAATCATTTCCCCCTTTCTATTCCAAGTTGCCTGGTTTGCCTAACTTATTGCAACAGCCCCGAAAATGAGAGCTCTCTTGTACGCATGCGGGTTGCCTCAAGTGTTAGGCTGATAACCTGTAAACTTTTAAACTTTGAAAAGTACATGTAAATAGGTACTCAAAAAGGTCTGTGCATCAAGCACTGCTAATGTATGTAAATGCAGAAGAATCTACGGATAATTCACAAGTGAGGTTTGGTCATAGAAGCACAACTTTAGAGGGCTAACATAACCACATCCTGTCTTCTGTGTATGTGTTATATATTTATTTCAGTCAGTTATTATATCTGTGCTAAATGGTTTTGGCTGGGTTTAAATAGTTAAGTGTAATCATGCACAGTTAGAAACAAGAAGCAGATAAAAAGTGCAAACAAAAACATACCTGCTTTCGTATATCGGTCACATCTGTGGGTTAGCATGTACTATTAGGGTCAGGCCATAATGCTTTGTCTGTGTAACTGTGCAAGCATGTGTCAGACAAACTTCCTCTCCTCCGTGTTGCTTGTAAGGTTTGCAACATTAAATACATTATCTATGTAAAACCTGGAATGTACAAGTATATCATACATAGTTCTGTCATCTGTTTTGATTATGTGTTGTGTGTAGCACACAAAATCACAACATACATTAAAATGTCAAATGCCAGAAAACAAATAACATAGTTTTTTTTCTGTCAGTGTCCGCATAGCAGATGTTTGTTCATGATTTTTTGTTTCTGGACAGTTTTTTTCATTGTGATGAGAGTAGTATTTTGCACAGAATGTGATTCCACAACCAATTAAGCAAAGTCTTGATATATGAATTAAGCATGTATCATGTTTTGTAATAGTTTGTGAACAATACTTTTCTGTCTGGTATGCCAACATTGTGTCGACAACATTTTAACATTTGCGACCATCACTTATTCACTTTTTGTCATAAAAAGCCTTACATTCTAAAATATACATTTTATGGAAAAGGCTGTATTTAAATTGAAATTGTACCACTTTTAAGATTTTGAATTTTTAATGATCGAACTGAAGTCACATGAACTGAATGATAGAAATGACACATGCAATGCCCCCAAGCAGAACTCAGTTCATGAATATTAACGGATATTTATTTTTGTTTTTACAAATGTACTATTTATGCCCCCCATTTTATAATACAGGGACACAGTCAGAAAGCCACCAGCAGTCATTTCTTGACTTGAGCAATACACATTCACATTTAGCATTTTTCTTCCATTTTCTGCCCACAATGTGTTTAGATTTTGAAAGTCAGCCTGTGGGTTGAGAAAGATTAGGAACACTATGACGATGTTGTCTATCTATCTATCTATCTATCTATCTATCTATCTATCTATCTATCTATCTATCTATCTATCTATCTATCTATCTATCTATCTATCTATCTATCTATCTATCTATCTATCTATCTATCTATCTATCTATCTATCTATCTATCTATCTATCTATCTATCTATCTATCTATCTATCTATCTATCTATCTATCTATCTATCTATCTATCTATCTATCTATCTATCTATCTATCTATCTATCTATCTATCTATCTATCTATCTATCTATCTATCTATCTATCTATCTATCTATCTATCTATCTATCTATCTATCTATCTATCTATCTATCTATCTATCTATCTATCTATCTATCTATCTATCTATCTATCTATCTATCTATCTATCTATCTATCTATCTATCTATCTATCTATCTATCTATCTATCTATCTATCTATCTATCTATCTATCTATCTATCTATCTATCTATCTATCTATCTATCTATCTATCTATCTATCTATCTATCTATCTATCTATCTATCTATCTATCTATCTATCTATCTATCTATCTATCTATCTATCTATCTATCTATCTATCTATCTATCTATCTATCTATCTATCTATCTATCTATCTATCTATCTATCTATCTATCTATCTATCTATCTATCTATCTATCTATCTATCTATCTATCTATCTATCTATCTATCTATCTATCTATCTATCTATCTATCTATCTATCTATCTATCTATCTATCTATCTATCTATCTATCTATCTATCTATCTATCTATCTATCTATCTATCTATCTATCTATCTATCTATCTATCTATCTATCTATCTATCTATCTATCTATCTATCTATCTATCTATCTATCTATCTATCTATCTATCTATCTATCTATCTATCTATCTATCTATCTATCTATCTATCTATCTATCTATCTATCTATCTATCTATCTATCTATCTATCTATCTATCTATCTATCTATCTATCTATCTATCTATCTATCTATCTATCTATCTATCTATCTATCTATCTATCTATCTATCTATCTATCTATCTATCTATCTATCTATCTATCTATCTATCTATCTATCTATCTATCTATCTATCTATCTATCTATCTATCTATCTATCTATCTATCTATCTATCTATCTATCTATCTATCTATCTATCTATCTATCTATCTATCTATCTATCTATCTATCTATCTATCTATCTATCTATCTATCTATCTATCTATCTATCTATCTATCTATCTATCTATCTATCTATCTATCTATCTATCTATCTATCTATCTATCTATCTATCTATCTATCTATCTATCTATCTATCTATCTATCTATCTATCTATCTATCTATCTATCTATCTATCTATCTATCTATCTATCTATCTATCTATCTATCTATCTATCTATCTATCTATCTATCTATCTATCTATCTATCTATCTATCTATCTATCTATCTATCTATCTATCTATCTATCTATCTATCTATCTATCTATCTATCTATCTATGACAATGTGTTGATGTCATTGGCTTTTTAGAGCAGAGATGAGCAACAGGATGTGGGACCTACAGACGCAGATAGGGAGTCTGTAGCTGTTGCAGTTGATGTTGCAGCACTGCAAATAAAGCCTTGATCCAAAGTACTGATAGGAAGATAAATGACATGCAGAGCTGTAGTTTTCTTTATATTCCCTTCTTGCATTCTTTTGTGTTTTCTCTCCTGCATCCTTAAAGCAGGAAAACAGAAGCTTTTATTCACATTCAATTTCACATTTATGTGAAGACACAATGGTCTGTATCAATACCAATAGTTATTCAAAATGATAAACTATATTATTATAAGGAAGTAAATCTTATCTCAATTAAAGTCTCCCTATACATACATTGAAAAGCACCTTAACTCTCACATTTCTTAAATCTCGGTCATAGCTGTTGAAATGCCATTATCCTGTGTTGTGCCTGAGCTTTCCATGTCTTCAGGGTGTGCATCCAGTGTTGCAAAACCTGCAGACATCCTGTTGAATAGGGAACTTCTACTTAAACACAGTCAAGTTAAAAAAACAATTTCTCTGCAATATTACATCATTTGCTCATTCCCACATCACACACACTGTCACACATATACCCAAATACACATCCCCTGTACACAAGCACACACATCCAGGCATATTGGGGCAATTGCTCTGTCGCTAGCTTAGCCACTTTTTAGAGTTTAACACGGTTTTAAATTTGCGTTGAGACGAATACGTCACTTCTTACTCCCCATTTTTATATTACCTTGTCTACGTTATACATTTTTCTCTATATGTCCATATTTATTTTATGCTGGTCTCTAGACGTTATTCTTGCACTGTTGCACTGTTGGACTTACTTATTTGCACCATCACCGTGACACTCATAGAGCACCTTACAATGCACACTGAATTACAGGCTCAGTCCCTGCCCTGTCATGCTTGATCATCCTTAAGCACACTATGTTGATATGTGATCTAGTTTATATAGTATATTTAGTATTTAGTATTTTAGTATCATGTTTATCTTCTACTGTCTCTATTGTACAGTGGAGTTTTTTATATGTATATTACTTTCTGCTGTAAGTGCAGTGTGTGATGTCCGTATGCTACTGAGACCTTGAATTTCCCCTTGGGGATCAATAAAGTATCTATCTATCTATCTATCTATCTATCTATCTATCTAAATGTTTTGTATCAGAGAGGGCACCTGTAGGTGCGTATTAGCTTAGTTTGGACACAGATGAAGTTTAATGAAAGATCAGAGCGGTTTTGTCCCAGAAATAGACAAATAGTATCCTTTCTACACAATTGGCAAGCGTGTAAGCTATTCATTTCCAACGATGTATTTGAATGTGTGAATTAAATGCTAAAATTACGTTATGTACAAAATGGACAACTGCAAGAATTGCGTTAGAGGCTAAGGTAGATGTGAAGTGTATGTTTTTCTGTTGTCATAAAAAAGACATGCAGGTTGCGCGTTCGATCTTGCAGTGCTGCAGATCTGGCTGAACGTAAGACATTGTATTGTATTGTAATGTAAGATTCAGCCAGATCTGCACAGGGCTGCAAGATCAAACGCACCCGCTGATTTCACGCTACCGAAACATGAAGCCAGGCAATTTGCTTCCTTCAGATACAGGTCTTGTTATAACCGCTCTGTACCGCTCTGTACACTTTTAAAGTTTCGGTTTGTCTAGAGACCCTCACCACACTACCACAGAAGTATAATTATATTTTGAGCATTGTCAGTGGGGTAAAATAGCGCTTATTTTTTGACGTGCTAACTGCCCCCTTAGCTTTCACTGTAAGCCCATACAGTGTTAATGCAAAACGGTCTTCCTCAAAACTCCACCAATTAACATAATTTTGTGCTCAGTCAAAAATTTGAACTTGTTAACTACTGTAAAAAGACCCTAAGTTGTTTGTACTTTGGAGTTACACTTTAAAATCAGTTGCACCCTTGCAGGTAGACTAAATGTAGCCTAACATTTTGAATAGCTCATATATTTTGAACGAGTAATCAACCAGCACAGAATGGCATTGACAGTGTAACATAGCTTATATGATGCATGTATTGTATTTAACCTGCCACCTTTATTTATTTCTCCCACAGCACCAACTTTTTTGTAAGTTTTTCAGTTGCTTCTGTCTTTTCAGTGCCTTTCTTTGGACATCACACTGGCATATCCCAGTTTATTAGATACATAACCACTAATTCCACACTTACGTCTATTATTTTTTCTTTACTTTATTGTCGTGATTATCCTTCAATCGTGGTGACTGGCTGTAGGGTACAGAGCCCATCAGGGGAAATGGGCAACTTTCTGGGGAAGGCATCCATTTTGTTTCTATCTTTTACTTATTATTATGCACCCTTCCGGCTACGTTTCATTAATTCACGGATTTGGATAAATGCAGAGACCAAATTTCCCTCACGGAATCAAAAGAGTATATATACTTATACTTATACTTAAATGCTATTTAAATGTATTGTGGCTACGATACATGGAAGTGATGTTTTAACAGCGTTAATAATATCTAGGCTATTTGCCAACTAACCTACTTGCTGTAATGTTAGATTTGTTGTGACAAACAGTTGCTATAGGGAAAGAAACCGCATGCGTTCACTCCTCTGTGCCATGCTGACTAGAAGCAGTCAGCAGATAAGAGAGGGTCAAAAAATATATGTAAGAGCAGAGGAGTACCGTGTTCGAAAGCCCGAGAGTTCATGTATCCACAGCTGCAGAAATTAGCAGAACACCTGCAGCCACCATCGCCCTTATGAAAATTAACGATGGTTTTACTATGATAAAATAACAAAAATGATTTTTCCGTTTCATGTTTTTTTGGGTAATCATGGTTTTTGGGTAACTATGATAGCCATAGTTTATCACTATGGTTGATAAAAAAAGCACCATGCCCCGTGAAAAAAGCACCATGCCCCGTGTGAGGATTGAACTCACGACTTTCTGATTATGAGACTGACACTCCACCTACTGCGCTGACAATGCTTCAGCTGTTATGTCACTACGTAGAGCTCATGGTTTATCACTATAATTTTATCATGGTTTCAGAAGGTATAAACCACACTGCAAAAAGTGATATCTTACTAAGTGGATTAAGAAAATGTATCTTAAGATTTAAGACAATTTGTCTTAAATCTTCAATCTAATTTTAAATTAAGGTTAATTTTCTTAATCCATTGGTAGATATATTTACTTGTTCTTTATGTCTTAATTTAAGAAGATTTTGACTTATTTCAAGTCAAATAATCTTACAAGAAAGCTCAAAGTATCTTTATACTAAAACAGTACTAACTATTTTTATCTTAATATACAATTAGTAAGATATCACTTTTTGCAGTGCATGGATTTCCTCAGAAGGTATAAACCATGGTTTTCTTCAGAAGGTATAAACCATGGTTTTCCTCAGAAGGCATAAACCATGGATTTCTTCAGAAGGCATAAACCATGGTTTTTCCTTACCCAACTTTGTAACATCATCGAGTGTTAAAAAACATAGTAGTTACACGGTTTCCATGTTAATACCATAGTAGTACCACAGTCACCATGAAGTGCGATAGGGGAACCATGGTGGTACCAAAGCTACTATGTATAAACCATAGTAGTACTATGGTTAGGAGCACCATGATCATCATCACCATGGGGTACCATGGTAAAACCATAGTTACTGCATTAAAACCATAGGAAACCATAGTGAATTTTCGTAAGGGCGAAGTCAACGGCACTAATGGCTCTCAAGTCTCACGAATCGACTGTGTGAGACACGTACTGTATCTTTGCTTCCTCCTATGTAATGCTACAATGGGATTATTAAATACAAGTTGATCTGAAGAAGGAATCCATTCATTTTGTAGGCTACCGTTTGCTGGTTAGCCTACACATGCAGATAACCTGATAGGCTATGCGTAGCGTTTCAACGTGGAACAATGCTCTGCATTAAAACAAGCTAAGTTCAAATTCACGTTGGCATGGAATGTTTTATTTGTCAAAGAATAATTGAACGACCAAACTCATTTAAACTAGCCTACTAGACATGCCTGTTAGAGCCTGACTGAAACTAACTTGAACAAAGACAGAACTGAGAAGGAGGGGATAATAACCTGCTGTTAAATACAAATGTGGATGGATTGCCTTTTTCATGAACATGCCTTTATAGCCTCATTATATATTACCCCAATAGACTAATTATTTGTTCTATGTTTGAGTTTGATTGTCTTTTAAAAAATGTTTACTATCCCCTGTTCATATGTTCATACTTTAGGAAGGAAGAGGGTGGAGGAGAGGGGTTTGTATTGTGCTAAAAATGTTCTCAATGTATAAATAGAGTTTTTTGCAACTTTAATTAAATGTTGTAGTTGTTACAAACAAGGTGTTAGAGATTCAGTAAGGGTAAGGTACCGAAATCAAATACCATTGAATATCGACACCGAACCTCAGGCACCAGCATCGGTACCGATATGGGTTCAAATGTCAATGTAGGTACCCAACCCTACGTGGAAAATTATCTTCAGAAAAAGCCTCACAAAAGTTATCAGATGGATTTTTCATTTTCAAAAGTGATTGAGCATCACAGCCAGGGATAAAAAGTTTTCACAAGCCACACATTTGATCCGATCTTCACCAAAATTGGCAGACCATTCCTTATCAATGTATTACTTGACGTGGCTAACAAGCCACATCCCCACTTCTAACGTTGAGCTGCCCGGCTTCAGTGTAGCTCGTTTGGACAGAGACTGTAAACTTTCTGGCAAAAAGAAGGGAGGTGGACTGGTGCTGTACATTAACAATAGATGGTGCAATCCCGGACATGTTACAGTGAAGGAGACTGTATGCTGTAAGGATGTGGAGTTATTAGAGGTTAGTCTCCATCCGTACTACATGCCGAGGGAGTTCTCGCACGCAATTGCTGTCTGTGTTTACGTTCCACCTCGAGCTCTCCCGGATACAGAGTGTGACGTCATCCACTCCACAATCGCAAGGCTTCAAACCCAACACACTGACGCCTTTTTTGTGATCTCTGGCGACTTCAATCACATAACACTGGATTCCACACTCACAAATTTCTACCAGTATGTTGACTGCCCTACAAGGAAAAACAGGACAATAGACCTCATGTATGCAAACGTGAGGGATGCATACAGTGCAAACCCCCTCCCCCCACTGGGAAAGTCAGACCACAACCTCATTCATCTCCAGCCAATGTACAAGCCCAAAGTACAGAGGCTACCAGTTGCCACACGCACCTTCAGGAAGTGGACACATGAAGCGGATGAGGCTCTGAGAGACTGCTTCGAGTGCACTGACTGGAGTGTGTTACAGAATGGAGAGGACTTAGAGGAGGTCACACAGTGCACAACTGACTACCTGAACTTCTGCATGGACATTGTTGTTCCCACCAGAACTGTACGCTGCTTTCCCAACAACAAGCCTTGGATAACCAGCAATGTCAAGACAGGGTGGATGGTTATGGTAGGACAATAATAGTAAATGCACTGTATATAAATCTAAGTCTGAATTATTTTTTTTTCTTCAAAATTCTACACATAATACCCTATAATTACAACTTTTAAAAAAAGTTTGTTTTAGATTTGTGCAAATGTATTAAAAATAAAAAACTAAGAAATCATGTGTAGATAAGTATTCACAGTCTTTGCAATCAAGCTCAAAATTGAGCTCAGGTACATTCTGTTCCCACTTAAGTCAAGTCAAGTCAAGTAAAGTTTATTTATATAGCACATTTTATACACAGAGGTCATTCAATGTGCTTTACATAAACAAAACCAAACAATAATAACAAATAAAAGCATAGAAGGGCAATATAGTCAAAGAATAGTTAAAAGGTAAAGATCATAATAAAAAGAAAACATAAAACACAAGGTAAAATCATTTAAAAAAAAAAGAATAATTAGTAAGCAAAAAAACAAAGTCAAAAGTAGTAAAACAAGTAATAAAAGACAAAGTAGAATAATTATCGAGGCAGATTCAGAATTTGTAACTTCGGCACAGTTAGCAGAAAGCGTCTGAGAACAGTTTGGTCTTAAGTCTAGATTTAAAACTGGCTACAGTTGGGGCCTTTTAATGTCATCCGAAAGTTGGTTCCACAGCTGAGCCGCATAGCAGCTAAAAAAGCTGCTTCACCATGTTTAGTTCTAACTGTAGGTTTTACTAGCAGGTTTTTCACCTGGGACCTGAGAGGACGAGAAGGTGTGTACTGCTGAAGCATGTCTGACAAGTATTTAGGTCCTGCTCCATTTACTGATTTATAAACAAGCAATAGTGCTTTAAAGTCAATTCTGTGACTTACTGGAAGCCAGTGCAAGGACTTAAGAATTGGAGTAATGTGGTCAGTTCTTTTAGTTTTTTGTTAGAGTCCTAGCTGCTGCATTTTGTATCACCTGAAGCTGTTTAATAGTCTTTTAGGAAGGCCTGTGAACAGTCCATTGCAGTAATCAGCCCTGCTGGAGATAAATGCATGAATGAGTTTTTCTAAGTCATGTTTTGACATCAGCCCTCTGAGTTTGACAATATTTTTGAGGTGGTAAAAAGCTGATTTAGTTATAAACTTTCATGTGGCTGTTGAAATTTAGATCACTGTCAATTAATACACCAAGATTTGTAACAGTATCCTTTGCCTTCAACCCTTTTGTGTCAAGGAGAGTGGCAACCCTAAGTCTTTCCTCATTTTTTACCAAATATAATTACTTCAGTTTTTCTTTGTTCAGCTGAAGAAAATTTTGAGACATCCAGGTGTTGATTTGTTCTATACACTGACACATAGATTCAAGAGGACCATAGTTGTTTGGTGATAGAGCTAAGTAAATTTGTGTGTCATCTGCATAGCTATGATATGAAATCAAATTATTTTGAATGATTTGTCCAAGTGGGAGCATATAGAGGTTGAATAATAGTGGCCCCAAGATCGACCCTGGGGAACACCACAGGTCAAGGACGTTGGTGTTGAGGTACAGTTTCGATGGCAACAAAGAAGCTCCTTTCTTGTAGATATGATTTTAGCCAGCTGATAACTATGCCTGTAAATCCAACCCAGTGTTCTAGTCTGTGTAGTAAAATACTGTGATCAACAGTGTCAAATGCTGCACTAAGGTCCAGTAGCACTAGGACTGATGTTTTACCTGAATCTGTGTTGGGCTATGTCATTGGAAACTTTAATGAGAGCTGTTTCAGTGCTGTGATTTGCCCGAAAACCAGACTGAAAGTAATCAAAATACCCATTTGATGTTAGGAAGGTGGTTAATTGATTAAAGACTACTTTTTCAATAATTTTGCCAATAAAAGGTAGATTGGATATGGGCCTGTAATTGTTTAGCATGGAGGCATCCAGGTTATTCTTCTTGAGAAGTGGCTTTACAACAGCTGTTTTCAGTGACTTAGGAAAAGTGCCAGACAGCAGTGATACATTTAATTGGAGTCCACCTGTGGTAAATTCAGTTGATATAGATTTGATACATTTGGAGAGGATGACAGATCTCTTCTATGCAGCTCTGGCCAACGCTATAATAGGACGTTTCAGATTGAGATGAGGAAGTAGGTATATAAAGCTCTACATTTTACTCAGATGCTCAGTTCTGTTTTGACATGTTGTTCTCTGATTGGCAAATACTACATGATGACCACATTAGCCAGGACCCTCTACTGGTTGGCCACACTCTTGATCTGATCTGATACCAGCTTAGCAGAAAAAAAATAATAAAACTAGGGCTCTAAAGCATGACCTCTTGGACTTGTCTGCATGTTCAGTTTCCAAGGGTTTGACTGCACTGAGAGGAGGAACCTTATACCTTAAGCCATTTGCATAGCTACCGTCGGGAACACCCACTGGCATGCATTGACAGAACGCAACTGTGTGTGGGAGCCGTTAGTTTGCTTAGCAGTTAGTTCACTTTCGAGGCATTCTATCATCATGTTTGCATAAGATGGACTTATTTAGGTTAGAGAGCTTTTTTAATGATGAAATAATGCCTATTTCAATCCTGTGTGAACTGACTTATTGTGGCATACTAAAACAAAACGATGAAATCAAGGAAGCAATGTAAAAAGTAACAGATGATAACAGTTGATATGTATACAAGAGACAGGGAAGGGGTTTGACTCTGTAAGAGAAGTGGTAACAATTTCAAGAAAAGAACCAAAGAAGAGGAACTCCCTGTTCAGTCATGTCAGGCAGAAAATGGAAATGAAAGCCAGAAAGTCTGTATTAAATGTGAGAGTAGGTAAACATTCATTTTATTATATAATTATAGCCATAGTGAGGCTGTTATGGAACATTTGAACATACTGTAAGTGTGATTAGAGGCACTTTTTAGCCTGGGTGCCATTCCAAACTTAGTCCCGCCACACGGGAAGTTCGGTCTGGCATTGCTCCATTGTGGTGGAAGTATGCTCGCCCTAAATCGGGCGGACCAATCAAATCAGGCTTTACGATGATGGACAGGTGAGCAACAGCACCTGGTCTATCACGTCATCTGAGCACGCTTAGATTAGGCTTATTTTTGAAACAAAAACGCTGTGGCTTGAAGGATACATGGCTTTTAAGACCCCATATGGAAAATTCATATTATTTAATGAGGTTGTATCACTGAAAATGATTATTTCTGAAAACTTTGGCCAAAGTTGAGATGTAGGAAAACTGGTGGTTTCACTTTCATCAAGGGAAAACAGCGGTGTTGCATTGTGACATGTTTCCTCGTTCGTTTGAAATCTCTGATTGACCACCTGTTCGAGGGATTTGCAACAGCCTTTCCCAGCTGTTTAACAATCAGTGTTCAACAGAATTATTTTTAAAAACGGAGGGGATATACTGTAGGAGCAGAAGGATGGTTCGTGTGTATTCTTCCTACACCTCACGGTAAGCTATTTTGTTGCTCTGATTGGTTAGGTCTATCCAATTGAGTGCAGAGGCATTCCCCCCCTGTATCGGTTGAAACACGCCCCATAATTACGTCCCAATGGAGCAGTATCAGACTCATATTCTGACTAGAATTTGAGTATGACAACGTCAGGCTAGGCACTTTTATCTGAAATACCCAATTTAAATTATTTGAGATTCCTGACCTTTTTTTGTCATTTGGAGGTCAAATCAGCACACAGACGGAAATGCCTCATGTCACAGGGTCTGTTTTCTGCATGATCAGGCTTCATCTTTCAGCCTTTTGAGGTAAAATCAGCTGTGACCCTGATATGTAAGGGATTGTTTTTGCAAAGCATCTTTGCCATGATTTTACATACATATTGTACAGATGATTGAATAAATCCATTTGACTTCCTGACTCTTTGACTTATTTTTGGACATACAAAGAGGATACGTGTGCGTCTTACTTCTAAATTCCATGGTCATTGAAAACAAGCCATAGCATGTTTTTTGCTTTGTAATGGCCCATTGATATGTACCATGGCGTTATCATCCCTGCTGAAAAAAAACAGCTAGAAATCAGCTTATGCTTATGCTGTTTTTTTTTCAGCTGTTGCTGGTCTTTGCTGGTGTAGGCTGGGTTGGGCCACCAGGTGGACATGCTGGTGTGACCGTCTTGCTGTGACCAGCCTGTCGTGTGGGATACAGCTGGTGTGAGATGGTCATGCTGGTGACCAGCCTGCCAAGCTTGACATTGTTGGTGTAAGATGTTCATGCTGGTTTGCTAGAATGGTCAACCAGCAATGTAGACCAGCAACACCAGTTAAAATGACCAACTTGAGTTGGTACGACAAGCAAAACCAGCTGAATTAACATTGGCAGCTGAGGGTATGCTTTCGCAAGAGTTTTGCTGGATAGCAGGTCAACCACCATAGGGTGTTCAAACAAGCTGGTTAATAAGCTGGTCAACCAGCAAACCACCTTAAGCTGGTCAGGCTGTTTTCAGCAGGGATATTAAAGGAGAAATCTGGGGATTTTTCACATACAGTAGATAGTTTCTCGAGGTCATCGAGTAATGTTGGTACGAATAAAACAAAAACAATCGGTTTTACCTAGCTCGAGTTGCTAGTTCCAGCAGCTAAAGCAGCCAGGCAGCTACAGCGCTACACTGTGAGGGCATGTCCGTGAACTAGGGCTGTAGCGATATGCGATTCGAAACCGAAATCGCGACAGATCATATCCCTGAACCTGTGTCACGGTGTGAAAAGGCAGAACCGCGACACACCCTTTCTAGTGTTTCAAGCAGCACTTTGCAGCTTACACGGCCGCATGAGCAACACACATCTCCCGCTTTATTACGTTGTCCAAAAATACATAAATATATCATAATTTCGTACCTCTCATTACTTTCATTGTAGACTATGCGTGCAACTTTAACAAACAGTAAACCCCCTCTCCTTGCCCCGCTCTCTCTCACTCTCCCTCGCTCTCAGTCTCAGTGGACACGCGCGACTCGGCCTGCACAATCCAAATAAAACATTCACAATCGTGAAAGCAAGATTTAAAAATCTTGCATTCAAGTTGACTGATCATCCCAACACCAATGTTTCCCAAAAGTGCCTGTCCCAAGAAGAACAAGTATTACCTTGAAACTTAAACACACATGGGGAAACTGAACAGTCAAATCAGTAGACTATGATAAGCTAGCCAACTATGCTACTTTGTTTACAATATTTCCAGGCTTCAACCAGACAGCTGAATTAAAGAGGTAGAGTTGTAATAGAAATAGTAGGCCTTGGCTATAGGCTAATCTGCATAAATATCATAAATTCAGTATTCTCTCTTTTTATATCAGGATATACAGATATATTATATTATATATTATATTATATTATAATCCTCTGGTGTTCTAAGGTAGGCTTACCTATATTGAACTGTGTGTCAAAAATCGTGATACAAACCGAATCATGAGGTTGGTGTATCGTTACAGCCCTACCGTGAACCCCCTTACATATAGGTACACATACAAGGAGACTCTTGTGAAAAAAAACTCCACTGTGAAAAGGCTGTTAAAACTGCCTGAAGCCAACTTAACAACAACCTCTCTGATGGTAATTGTAAACTGCAAATATCACCCAGGCCGAAATGCTAGCAGCAAGTGTCACAAAACGTTTTTCACAAACTGTTTATGTGACTGTAGCCTTCCAACTGAAGACTGCATTTTAAAACGTATAACTAAATCAAATTCCACCTCGTCATCTGGATCCCATCCCCAATTCCCTAGTCAAGCATGCTTGCCTGCCATAATATCTCTGATAA
Source organism: Alosa alosa (assembly GCF_017589495.1). NCBI lineage: Eukaryota > Metazoa > Chordata > Actinopteri > Clupeiformes > Clupeidae > Alosa > Alosa alosa. The sequence continues at coordinate 36,240,664 of NC_063195.1, read as the reverse complement.
CCTCCATCATCATATCCTCTTTGTCAGCTGGCACAGTTCCCTCTTCACTGAGAGTTGCCATTATTAGACCAATTCTGAGAAAATGCAACGATTTCAATCATTGTTGTCCTATATCTAACCTGCCATTCATTTCCAAAATACTGCTGAAGGTAGTTGCATCTCAACTTCAGACCTACCTCCAAAACAATAATCTCTTTGAGCAATTTCAATCTGGTTTCCACCCCCAACACAAGCAACCCTGGTTAAGATAACAAATGATCTCCTCTGTGCAGCTGACACTGGTCTACTGTCCATCCTCATCCTTTTAGACCTCAGTGCCGCCTTCGACACAATTTCACCCCAACTATTGTTGGAGCGACTAGTGAGCATTGGAATCTGTGGTGCAGCTCTTGCATGGTTTGCTCACTATTTAGCAGACAGAACATTTTAGGTCCAGATTCAGGACCAGTGGTCAGAAAGCTCCATTCTCCACCACTGAGTCCCACAGGGCTCAGTGCTGGAGCCACTTCTGTTCATCATCTACTTCCCCTCGGTAACATCTTCAGGCACTATGGCATCCACTTTCACTCTTATGCTAATGACACACAGCTCTGTGTCCACCAAACTACTACTCTGCCTCCCAATACCCTTATTGCTTGTCTCCATGACATACAGACATGGATGGCAAGCAGTTATCTGAAATCCAACAGTAAGAAAACTGAGCTGTTACTCATTGGCATCACATCTACGCTTGAAAAAAACCCAATATCTCTTCAATCTCCATTGGTGAGACCACCATACCTGTCTCCAAACAGAGCCTTGGAGTTGTTATCATGACATCAAACGTTGGCAGGTGTCAGCCTTAGGACCTCCTAGAGTATTAACAGACACAGCTAGTAAGTGTTTTAAATCCAAACACATCAACAGTTACAAGCCATACATCATTTTTTGTAATTTCAGAGACCCCTAGAGGTCAAAGGTCACTAACTTTCTTGCACATTCTAACTATGATTTCCTGAGTCTATGTATCAAAACTTTGGTTTTGATACAGTAAAGCATTGAAGAGATATGAGTTCATTTCCTGTTTGCCACTTGCACCGCCGATTTTGATTGGCTATGATCATTCCAGAAAGTAATATGGTGGTATGGCATGTTCTGATGATGGCCTGTGCCAAATTTGGTGAAAATTGGATACAATTGGTGACAAGATAAAGCTTTTTGGTGTTTCCGATAAAATCCAAGATGTCGGAAAATCCAATATAGTGGAAATTAATGTCATAGAGTGCATCGAAAGTGTTTTTTTCCCTACAGACTGCAATTATGCCTCCTTTTTGAAAATGGGCAAATGGGTCAAAAGTTATGTGTGTGAACGCATGTCCAACCTTTACCTGTTGGTGGCACTACAGCGCTCAAGGTGCTGACATGAAACTTGGTGAAATTAATCATGGGACTATCCCTAATCAGTGTGTCAAATTTCTCCAATGGACTCCAATGGCAGAGGAATAATATTAAGAAAAGGTAGAAACACAATGAGTGCCTTCGCTGCTTGGCCTGCTAAGTCATCTTTTTCCAATTATCTGGTTTTCATAGACTGGGACAATATGTATCTTATCATCACAACTTGGATTTCTCTGTAAAAATCTAATCTGAATTATCAGTGAATTGTCAGTGATTTGTTCTTGCAAGATAATAACACCCTCCTCTATTTATTCAGGATAATGGTGATAACTCACACCGCATCGCTCCATCGCCTGTAGTCCATGTGCGGGGTCTGTGTGAGTCTGTGGTGGAGGCTGATCTTGTGGAGGCCTTAGAGAAATTTGGAAATATCTGGTAAGATAAGTTATCATTGTTGTAAATGTGTTGTTGTCCAACCATAGTTATTTTACACTTGTTTATGTATGTTGTATGTATGTACTGTATGTTTTACTATAGGCACCCAATACGTTGTAAACTGATAACAAAAAGGGAATTGATGTTACTTTAATGGGAATTGCTTGCTTATGTTACTTTAATGTTTTTTCCCTCAACATTTGGTACACATTCTTTGCTGTTATTTGAAATATAATTGTATGTGTCTATGTATTAAACATATTATGATATTATATGTATTATATGTTTTAAAAATACATTTCAAAAATACATTTAAATGTAAAAAAGGTTACACAAAATAAAATCTAACCAAGTGTTATTAATCTTATATTAAAATCAAAAAATCTATTCGGTATTGTTTTTAGTATGAACAGTCTTACCTAGCGCTCTCTCAAAAGATCATTTTGACTTAATTTAAGAACACTTTGACTTATTTTAAGGAGTCTTTTCAAGAAAAATTTACTCAACGCACTGGCAGACAAATTTGCTTGTTTTTAGAACAAATTTGCTTGGCGCACTGGGAGACAAATTTGCGATTTCAGGATGAGACATCTTAAAAGAAATCAAACTCTTCTTAAATTAAGTCAAATTATTTTATGAGAAAGTGCTAAGTAAGTCTATTTATACTGGAAACAATACAAACTTGATATTTTGATCTTGATATAAGATTAATAAGACTTGGTTAGATTTTATTAGATAAACAGTTTTGCAAACAGTAACAGATTCGTTCACCACTCACCATTCATTGTCGTAATCTCTTGGAATTGTTTGTAGGTCATGCTCCAAACTTTCATCGATGCTGCGGAAGTTTTGGATGTAACGGAATACATGCTTCATTGTTGCAACAACATTCAAAACGAGCACACTGCTGTATTCACCCTACATGCTGTCTGTTGTAAACAAAAACAGTAGGCTAGCAGATGTGACAGCGGCCGCATATATTCTGCGTCATACTGTATCTCGCCTCTTGCGAACTCTACAAGCTCCCACCCCTCACTCGACAACCACACGGAGATTCTGTAATGTGCGTGTATGTCACATTTTCTCATGTCACTTCGTTGTGCGGCTAATAACTTTATTAATGTTTCTTTGTCTGACAGCTATGTAATGATGATGCCATTCAAGAGGCAGGCATTGGTAGAGTTTGAAAACCTTGACAGCGCTGACCGTTGTGTGACCTATGGGGCTAAAGAAGCTGTATACATTGCCGGCCAGCAGGCCTTCTTCAACTACTCCACCAGCAAGAGGATCACAAGACCCACCAATGCGGATGACCCAAATAGTGGGAACAAAGTGTTACTACTCTCCATCCAGAATCCACTCTACCCCATCACTACAGTAAGACTCTTTGCACATCATGTATTACATGTCCACTAAAGTTGGAGATTAATCTACTTCACACTGTTCTTCCACAGAAACATCCTCCTAAACCTGTTGTACATTAGACGTCCTGCACATCTTCTAGCGCAATGTTAATCAATGTGTGGTTTGCAAGCCTCATGCAGCTTGCCAAGTTATAATTAGTAGCTCACACAGCAGCTAATAATTATATGATAACACAGACAATACTCTCTGTCAATAAAGATTAAACATTTGATTATATAATTGAATTGTACAACAACTACTGGCCTGATTTTCATGAAACTTAGTCAACATTGTCAGAAGTTAGAGATTAAAGCTAGTTACTGAGGTAAATGTAAAACCTTTCACCTTTTCACAAAGTTGTCTACACTATTTGACAAGATTCCATAGGAACATAAGCAGCGCATTGTTATGATCACTGACCACTGATTTACACTGCATTGTATTTTCCCCCCTATCTGCCTTAGGATGTTTTGTACACAGTCTGCAATCCTATTGGCAATGTGCTGCGTATAGTGATCTTCAAGCGCAACGGAATTCAGGCCATGGTGGAATATCCTTTCTGGAGTCTAACTGTACAAAATAAACAGAAGGCTCCATAACAGTTAGAGACTTTGTTTGAGTAACTCAAGAATATGAAAGTGTTGGTGGTTGTTGTGGTGATTATTTTAGATTAGATTAGATTCAACTTTATTGTCATATGTGCAGAGTACAAGTACAAAGACAGCGAAATGCATCTAACCAGAAGTGCAAAATGTATGAACAACAACAACATACATTTGTTATGTGCAATGTAGTAGCAGCAACATTATAATAGTAAGAATAATATAGATATATCCAGTGTATTAACAGAATATAATATAAGAAAAAAGAATAAATATGGATATGGATATTCAGTATGAAAAATATAGACAGATATGTACTGTACAGGATTTACAGCTATGTGCAGTGTGGTAACAGTACCATTGTAGTGCAGAAACAGTAACATTATAAGAGTAAGAATAAGTGGAAACACTTTATTTTAAGGTTCACATGTTAGCCACCAATACATACCTAATTAATACCTGTATTAGTGACTTATAAGGCATGTGTTAGGCAACATTAACCATTTGTTAGGTGTGTATTCACAAATGTCTTGTTCATGACGAATTAGGCCTTTATTATTGATATAATCTTAATAATGACCTTGTAAGCCTTGATCTCTACATACTAATTAGTAGTAAGTACCAAAATAGAATATGCATAACCTACTTGTATACTGTCTGAATAAATCCCAAATAGTAGGAGAACAGTTGTAGAATAAGCAAGTGTATGGCTCAACCTCATTGCTGCATTTCACTGCCCAGGTTGCTGTGTGAAATAGCACTTAATAACTGGGAGATTGGCTCCCATTCTAAAGTGGAAACTGGTTCCTTGGTAGCAAGCACATTATCATCAGTAATACCTCCAAAGAGTTTTTCAAACCCTGGGAAAATAATGCTTTGTTCAAGAATTCCAACCCTCAAACCTTCTATTCCTTGACTAGCCTCCTCTCACATTTGAGTCCATTCAGAATGCCCAGAGGGCGAAAGCCGCCTTAAATGGAGCAGACATATATGCAGGATGCTGCACTTTGAAAATTGAATATGCGCGGGTAAATCTGCAGTGCTTACACACATCCATACACACACACACTCTGGCAGCATGCATGCATACACACACACACACACAGGTGCACTCTTCACACTCACAGTCACTCTAACACACATGCAGTGCCGCTGTGCTCTCTTTCGCCCCCTCATTGCAGCCCTCACGCCTCAATGTAATCAGAAATGATAATGACAGCTGGGACTACACAAAGCCCTTTCTCGTCAGGAGAGGTGAGAACATCTGTGCGATTCTATGTGTGTTACTCTGTGAGTGTGTATTTCTTTGTTTATTTCATGTTATGTAGAATTCATACTAAAATGTTGCATACACGCAAACCTAAAACTTGATGCACGCAGCATTCCATGCACCTTTTCTTTGTACATTCCAATTAACTTGAAATTAAGCGCACATGCACAATTACTGCACTTCACCCTCTCTCCTCTGTCAATCCTACTCATTTTAATATGCTAACTACAAGGCCACTCAAGAACGCAAACCTCCACAAAGTGTTTGTGTGTGTGAGTGGGTGTGTTTATGTGTGTGCGTGCATGCTTGCATGTCTGTGTGTATGCATGCCTGTGTGTGTGTGCATGCGTATCTGTGCTTGTGTGTGTGTGTGTGTGTGTGTGTGTGTTCATGTGTGCGTGTGTGCAGGCATGTGTGCGTGTGTGCGTGTGTACGTGTGTCTTAATGCTTGTGTGTGTGTGTGTGCATGCGTGCATATGTGTGCGTGTGTCTTTGTGTTTTTGTGCATACGCAAGCTTTGTATATGAGGTCCCAGGTGTCTGTGTCTGTACACCTAGGGCCTCATGTACAAAACTTGTGTACGCACAAAAATGTTGCCAACGCCATCTTTCAAGCTCATGGTCTCTGACTCTAATAACCACTGCCACACTCTGCCACTCACGCCATTTTGTTTGATAAGAGGACTTCCACCTCACATTCGCTGGAAATTACCTTTTTTATTTGCTTACTATGAACCTTACTCTTTGAGGCCTTAAAAACAGCTCTCTTTTTAAATTGGCCATTTTGGATTGAGCTGTGTTGTGTCACATTAAAACCAAAGCAGTAAAACACATTTGTCATGGATTACTATGTTGTTAGCTGATTGAAAGGTGTGTTTGTTTTTGAACAATGTATTTATTTCACACTCCTCTGTTAAATGTCTGATTTTAGAACGTACCAAAGGAAGACAGCGACAGGCCATTTTAGGGGAGCATCCCTCTTCTTATGGAGATAATGGCTATGGTCAGTTCTTCTATTCATGTTTTTTCTTATTTTAAAATAATAAAATCCATCAAATCCACCAAATAAATATATGTTGGTACCCTTTCTACAAATAAAGAAGAAGAAAAAACATTGTATGCTGTCTGACAGGTGCACACTACAGACAGTAGTGTGTCATTACATTGTGATAACGTGATATCCAAAAAGGCAGCCGACTCACTTTCAGTTTTTACAGCAATATCTTTTCAATTAGTTAAAGTAGGCAAATCTAATTTGTGAGATCAACATACAGCGCTGAAAACTGGTATTTTAGTTTTTGACGCCTTGATCCAAAGTAACTTACAGATACCAATTGCAGGCGTCAGTTTCCCTGGAGCCATTAGCCACGTACTGTATGGGTCTAGCATTTTTTGAATGGGCCAGTGTTTAACACAATTTTATATAACATGGCACAGTGGCCAGAAGTGCACATATGACAGGTAACAGGTAACTTGTGGGCAGCCATGGCCCACTGGTTAGCACTCTGGACTTGTAACCGGAGGGCTGCCGGTTCGAGCCCCGACCAGTGGGCCGCGGCTGAAGTGCCCTTGAGCAAGGCACCTAACCCCTCACTGCTCCCCGAGCGCCGCTGTTGAAGCAGGCAGCTCACTGCGCCGGGATTAGTGTGTGCTTCACCTCACTGTGTGTTCACTGTGTGCTGTGTGTGTTTCACTAATTCACCGATTGGGTTAAATGCAGAGACCAAATTTCCCTCATGGGATCAAAAAAGTATATATACTTATACTTAACAAGTGCTATTCCTACTCTATAACAAAAATAAACCTGTAATTTGGCCATTAGACGTTAACTCTGTGGGTATTCTGTCCAACTTCCTTGGCTAAAGTATCCTTCACACTAAGAACGATAACTAGAAAGATAACGGCAAAAAAAGCTAATATGAATGACAACGTCCACACATAAACTATAACGATAACTGCGATAAGCAGCGAATAACATTGGTCAGTGTGGAAGCTTTTATGGTTATAGTTATAGTTAATGTTCTAGTTATCGTACGTTCCTGACATGAATGGCCTTTAAGACTGTTAGATGAACATCCAAGCACAAATGACGGGAAGTAAGATCATTGGATAAACATATTTCCAAGCTTCCAGTAGGCCTTGTTCCTTTGTAAATTTGAGAATAATAATAATAAAAGAATAATAAGTTGAAGGTATTTTTTTTTCTAAGCTAACATTTCATTTTAAAACATCTCAATGAGAATGAAATCACCATAAAAAATATATTACCTATACCAACAGGGTCACCATGACTGTGATGTACTGTAAAGTGGATGTAAAAATAGTGGTGTTCATTCCTTTATAAAAATTACATACTAACTTAGGAGGTTAATTTGTTTTAACCCTCATTTGAATTATTTGCAATTATCATATACAGGTTTGATGATGGGCCCATCACATTTCGGCCAAGGATTGTACACCTGCTGTCTGGTTGTATTTACACCACTGTTAACTACAACCCCAAATCAGAAAGAGTTGGGACGTTGTGTAAAATGTGAATAAAAACAGAATGTAATAATCTGCAAATTTCGTAAACTCATATTTAGTTGCCAAATGGACACAGACAACAAAAGTTGAAAATGACAAATTTGTCTATTTCATGGAAAATATATTCATTTAGAATTTGATACCAGCAACACATTTCAAAAAAAGTTGGGACAGGGTAACAAAATGCTGGAAAAGTGTGTAATGATAAAGAAAACAAAAGGAGGAATGTTTCACAACTGATTAGGGCTAACAATGATAACAATGAGGGCAACATGATTGTGTATGAAAAAGGGCATCCCAGAGAGGGGTATTCATCACTTTGTGTAAACCGGTGTGGACAAATGATGAAACAATGTAATTTTAATGCTTCTTAACATGAAATTGTGAAAAATTTGGGGAATTTATCATCTACAGTACATAATATCATTAAAATATTCAGAGAATCCAGAGAAATCTTTGCCAACTAGCCATGGTCTTTTGGACCTTAGATGGCACTGCATTAAAACCAGACCTGTCTCTATAAATAAAAAATCATTGCATGAGCTCAGGAAAACCTCTGATAACCATTGTCTATGAGCACAGTTTGATACTCAATTGAGAAATGCTAGTGTAAACTTTACCATGCAACAGACAAAATTATATTTAGACATGATACATAAATACCACCGACTTATCTGGGCCTGAGCTTGTTTAAAATGGACTGAGGTAACGTGAAAAAAGGTCCTGTGGTTAGACCAATCAAAATTTGCAATTCTTTTTGGAAATCATGGACTCATCTGGGCTTAAGAGGAGAGGGCCTATCCAAGTATCCAACCTATCCAACTTGTTTTAGGTGCATTCGTGTAGAAGAATGGGTCTTTAAAAATAATTTTGCTACCATTTCGTGGCTTCCGCTGACAAAATAAATAGTTCGCCACACAGATTGAAGAACTTTACAGTTTCAGGTGTTGCGTGGCAACGTGTTACTAGCTGACTTTCACTTTCAATGAAATTCCATTGAAATAAGCAAACAGACTTCTTGTGGAGTGATCTGAAAGACATTAATCAGAAGCACAAAACCCATTGCCATTGACAGCGGTGATTATATACTTTGCCAGTGATAATATAGATTTAACAGACCTCCGAACGTTGGGAAGGCCCATTCATGTGAATGGAACTTTCTGCAGCACTTTGAAGAGCCGTGTAATAAAGTTAAAGCTAATTGTTGCAGCATAAGCTCCGCAAACAGAGCGCTTCTGTTGAGCGCCAGAAGTAGCTTCGCTGTTGGAGGCAATTATTGCCTACAATAGACTTTAGAAGCTCTCTGTGAGACAAAAAAATTGCATCAGCATACAGGTTGGCCCACTCTTTCCACTGAGCAAACTGCTCCAGTCACCTCAGGTCTTCTCCAGACTATTTGTTTCAGCTCTTTCCATATAGATGTTCAATAGGATTCAGAGGCTCGAAGGCCACTCCAAAATAGTTTACTATTCTTAATAGCCTGGGTGAACCTAGATGAACATGTTAACAGGTTAGTCTGGGTCCACCCAAACTATTGTTCTTAGCCATTCTTGGATAGTTTTAGCTGTGTGTTTTGGATCATTATGTTGGAAGACCAATGACCTTCAATTATGCAGTGTCATGTTGACAAAGTCCCCTCTCTTGCCTCGCTCCCTCTTCCTTATTCTCATTTTAGGCTCTCACTGCCCCCTATTGCCACTGCCCACCAACACCAGATTTAAGAGAAGCTCACATGATTTGCCAGAGGTGGTCGCTTATCCTTTACCCCAGACTTCCTCCTACATGGGGCATGCCACAAGCTCAGTTGCCATGGTGAGCGGCCTTCACCCTGGGAAGATGAACTGCACCCGTATCTTTAACCTCTTCTGTCTCTATGGAAACATTGAGAAGGTGAGTGGTTATCTAGAAGAGATTAGAGCAGTAGTAGTTGCACGTATGACTGGCAACATCACAGCATGGTATGGTAACAGGACCTTTACAGCCAGCGCTGCAGGAGAAAGACCAAGCGGATCCTCGCTGACCCCAGTCATCCCAGCCACAGTCTCTTCACCCTCCTACCGTCTGGTAGAAGGTACAAGAGCATGCGAACTTGTACCAGCAGATATAGAGACAGTTTCTATCCACAAGCCACCAGGATGCTGAATTATCATTCTCTTCATCATACCTAATCAACCTCGCACCTCTTCAGGGTTTTTATTTATTTATTTTATCTTATTATTTTATTACAGTGCATGAAAATGCACTGTACTGTTCTTCCTAGGCAACAACTTCTTCTTATTATTATTCCGATTACCACTTTTTCCGTACGCTTTTCTCTTGAACAGTTTAACTTAGAAACTTAATTCAAACTTTTTAACGTAGGTATTCAAACGGACGAAGCTGCTATGTCTTTTCAACTTTTCAACTTTTTAAACTATTAAAGAAAAACTTTTTAAAAATCCCCATAGACTTAACATTGCCGACAGACATCATAATCACGGCCGTTAAGCAATTAGAATCCTATGGCAGGTGTTCAGGCCACCTGGATCAACTGCCAGTCTCAGGCTTTAAGCATACAAACTGGCCCTATTAAGACTACACATCCTGTTCAACTGCTTCCTCTGCCAAAAACTGTTTCAAAATAAAAGTCCTCACTACAACATTTCACTGTTAAACAATTTAACCCTTTAAACTACTGAACTTTTTAACTGTTCAGCCATTGTAACTGTTACTTGTCATCAACTATGACTCCTACCCACTGTAGCTAGTTAGCATAGTTAGCATGTTAGCATTGCTAGCATTGTTAGCATTTTTAGCAAAACTGCTAAAAATGATTAGCTAAGTTAGCTAAGTAACATGGTTAGCATAGTTAGCGTGTTAACATTGTTAGCATGCTAGTTAGCATTTTTAGCAAAACTGCTAAAAATGATTAGCTAAGTTAGCTAAGTAACATGGTTAGCATAGTTAGCATGTTAGCATTGTTAACATGCTAGTTAGCATAGTTATCATAACTACTAAAAATGATTAGCTAGGTTAGCTAAATCACATGGTTAGCATAGTTAGCATGTTAGCATGCTAGTTAGCATAACTACTAAAAATGATTAGCTAGGTTAGCTAAATCACATGGTTAGCATAGTTAGCATGTTAGTATTGTTAGCATTCTAGTTAGCATAGTTAGCATAACTACTAAAATGATTAGCTAGGTTAGCTAAGTCACATGGTTAATATAGTTAGCATGTTAGTTAGCATAGTTAGCATAACTACTAAAAATGATAAGCTAGGTTAGCTAAGTCACATGGTTAATATAGTTAGCATGTTAGCATTGCTAGCATAATTAGCATGTTTAGCAAAACTGCTAGAAAATTTTAGCTAAGCTAGCTAAGTAGCATGGTTAGCATAGTTAGCATTACTAGCACTGCTATAAAACATTAGCTAAGTAGCATGGTTAGCATAGTTAAAAATCTTAGCATAACTGCTAGCAAACATTAGAGCCATTCCAACTTTCAGTTATCGTCAAATATCTACTTATACACAGCCATTAAACTATTTGAATATCAACATTCATTAAACTGCTAGAAAACATTAGCTAAGTAAAGATGGTTAGCATGTTAGCATTGCTAGCACTGCTATAAAACATTAGCTAAGTAAAGATGGTTAGCATAGTTAAAAATCTTAGCATAACTGCTAGCAAACTATAGAGCCATTCCAACTTTCACAAATTATCGCCAAATATCTACCTATACACATTCATTAAACTTCCAGTCTGTCAACAACTTTTAAACTATTTACCTTCAACTTTTAAACGGTCTACTTTTAAACTATCTATTAAACTAGCTGTCTATCAACAACTTTTAAACTATCTACTGGCTATCAACAACTTTTAACTACATTCAGCTTTTAAACAGTCTACTTTTAAACTATCAACTTTTATTAAGCTATGCAGCCACCATGTCTATCCTAGCATCACCGTAGTAACCATCTCTGTATTATCTATTTTAACTATGATACATGATATTTTACATCACAACTTTAGCATTTTCATGCACTGGTAATTCCTTGGAATTGCATTTCTAGTTTACACACATACCCCCCATTTCATCACACCCCATTTCATCACCCCCCCACACACACACACACACACACACACACACACATGTAACCCCCCCGCCCCCCACCTAACCCCCATACACACACACCTTTTCCTCACCCCCCCTTACACACAAACAGGCTTTTAGTATTTTTAGTATCGTCGATGGGTTAGATGACATCCTGCAAAAAGGAGGGCCTTGGTTAGAACCTTGTAGCCAAGTTTGGGAACCCCTGTTCTAGTTCATCATAGCTTAAAATAAAATGTACCTTTTATTTTTCATTGGATATGGCTCTCCAAAACTGATGCATGAGATGTTCTATACATATATGAATCTTTGAATAAGTATTACTGTAATGGTTTTGCATTGTTTTGGTCTACAACACCACTACAAATGGCACTAGGCAACCCTACACATTAGTTTATTTTATTTGCCTGGTTTAGCAACACACACATTTTCATAGGCTAGGCTAAGGGTCCTGTGTATCTGACAAGGGGTCCTTGTCTCATTGAAGATCTGCACTAAAACATTGTGTTTTATACCGTTGGTGCCCATTTAGCTATTTTTTGTTACCTCCTCAAATAAGCCAAAGATCCACCCGAGAATGACATTCAGCAACCCCTCTGGTATTCATCCTTTTGGAGCTGTGCACCTTTAGCCTGGTTTCACCAGACTCATTGCTTTGTTTCACTTAGTGAAGAGAGTCTGGGCACTCTCCATTGGGAAATGTTTTGTAATGGGTGTAGACTTTGCGTTAACTTTGGTTAGGCTGGGAGAGTGATTTTGATCACATTGATCAGGGATTCCTAACATTACATCCTACTTTGTATAACCTTTACAAATTGATAATAAATCACATCACTAGTTATGTACATTAGTACATTAGTTATGTACAATGTACAGTACTTACATTTGCTGTTCTTTCGACTTCAATTTTGTAGGCTTTGCTACTATCGTTTATCACAGCTACTTTCGATTTTTGAAACAAACATCATCCCCTCTCTTCGCTGATATATTTATAGATTATTTTTGTAATTATTTTTTGAGGGGAGAAATTTGGAGTCAAATTATTTGGCAGACCCCTAGTTTAATGATTGGAACACCTAACATTAAAAAAAATAGCTTTATTTTTAACTATTTATGGAAGGTGGGGTTTAATGGGGTTTAATTCTTTAATTTCCCCTTGTGGATCAATAAAGTCTATCTATCTATCTATCTATCTATCTATCTATCTATCTAATGTATTAATGGGCTTGTATTAGCTTTTTGTCTGAAAATAATGACATTGTTGAAGTTTGCATACTTAAGTAAAGCACTTAGATGTTTGAGATTCCTTTTGATTCTGTCAGGTGAAGTTCATGAAGAGTGTGCCAGGCACAGCATTGGTGGAGATGGGTGATGAATATGCTGTGGACCGAGCCATCACACACCTCAACAACATCAAGGTCTTCAGCAAGAGGCTTAATGTCTGGTGAGAGGCATCTTTCTCTTGCCTTTCATCAGTGGCATATAATGTGTTTACTTATGCTGTGCATTTAGATAGATACACTGACACTCACTACATTATCATATGTTTTAATGAAATCAATGGTCTAAAAGCTGTAGCCTATGTAAAATTATATATTGAAAACATTGTATAGGCCTAGCCTATGCCATCTGATGTTACCTAACCTATATGCGTCAGTTCGAATAGCTTAACTAATTATGTTTTTTCCAGCAAAGCTTTCTGGAAAGAGATCGTATGCATCCATGTCCATTGTCCTCTGCTCGCTTTCATTCCTTTTGCTTGCAGCAATGTGAATAATCAACATTTAGTATGTTTAGGCCTACTTTGTAGAAAAAAAAAATGGGTAGGCCTAGCTTATGAAGGAAAGACCTCTAGGCCTACAGCATAATCATGTACGTTATGGTACACTACGGTAGGCTACTGTACGTTTCCAATATGACCCAGGGTAATATGCTGATTTAGCCTACAAAACAGAGGACTAAATTATAAGCGTGATATGTCATGTAGGCTTAATGTTTCTTTTAGGATAGACTATGTTTTTGCTGAAAAAGTAGCCTAGTTCACCGGTTATTATTAATTTATTCTGCATATCTTTGCTATCGTTTTCTTTCAATAATGTCATATGGCTTAAACATTGTCCTTTATTGTTTGCTTTAGCCTTATATTTTAGCCTACATTATTCAACTAACGTATTGTCATCTGATCTTGGGCACTGCCAGTCAAAAAAAGCAAACAGGTGCGCGCTCAGCACCTTTTTACGCAACTCCGACGCAACACTAAATATGAAGATGCCCTGCTTTCAGAGGATAACTTCCGTCCCTTGGTTGTGTAGGCTATATATGATATAAAATAGCTATAGCCTACATTGTATAGCTTACATTCAAATATTACCTTTCTGATACGAAGCTGGAAATAGGCCTATGAGCGCAAATTAGGATGTAGTGTAGGCTAAACGTGAGTAAACACAGTTTATCCACCTCTGACATTTCAGAAATAGAGTTTAGGCCTACCCACCTCTTATTAGAGTTTATCCACCTCTCAAAAGAGTTTATTCACTTTTAACATTTAAAACTGTATTATCCAATACTATCCTATATTCCCAATACTGCACAAGAACCTCCACCATTATTAAACATGTTCAAATGCCTTTTTTAAAAATCCGATACCGCATGGTGCAGTCCACCTCACCGAGATTTCAGAATTCATAGTTCACCCACCTCTTATTTTATCACTACATCCCTGGCACAGATGTACTTTTCCTCTCCTAAACGAGGACAATTGGACATTTTATGGTCAATATTAGATTGGTGAGAATACTAAATATACTAGATCACCTGTAAGAATGTTTCAATCATTCTATCATAGGTCTTGGTGTTTTTTTATTATATAGATATTATGAAATAAGTAAGCAATACGTTTTTTCACTTTCTTAAGTGGGCTATAGTTCTCATTAGCAGTTTTATGCCAAACCATGAAACATTAAGCTGCGTCCAAAAACGTCTTTAAAAATCTCATGATATTGATCATGCATATGGCAAAGAAAGACATGAGATCGTTGGTCTTGGAATTTTGAAAATGCATCGCACTTAGACCTCAGATTACTTGCAGTACCCCGGCAATACCACAAGGAAATGGTCGTACGTCAAGTTTGAACCCGACGTGGAGATAAGCACTTTTACACGTCAAAGACGGTTTTTATAAATCTGAGCGTTGGCATGGATTTGAGCGTACGCACCGTCTAAGATCAAATCTGTGCTTAAGAACGCTTTATAAATGAGGCCCCTTGTCTATATCATCAATGGGTCCTAAAACCAAAGCCTGTGAAAATATTTCTGTGCAAATCTTCTGTCTTCGTAGCTGTTTCAGACCTTGAAATTCTTTCATTTTTTCAGCTTGAAAAACACGTGCCATGTTTGGGTATTATTATCTTGACAAATATTTTCCCTAGCCTCCTCAAATTTTCTAGAGTGGAAGACCAACTCATAAAAAGCATGTGTAAACAATTTAAATCTACTAAATGTCTCCTGACTTTCGAAAGGGCCCTAGATTTTGGAAAAATGTGCATTAAGTGTGATATTGAGGGTATTAAAAAGCAGTTTGTTTTTTTCATTTGGTATCAGTCACTATTTCTCCTTCAAATACATCAGTTTATGAAAGTCTCCATATCAAATGACCATGACAATAATAAGGATAAAAGAAGGTGTTTGTATTTTTGTGTCATTTTCAAGCAACTGAAATTGCATGTGGGGTAGCTAGTAGTACCATAAAAATATATGTGAAAATAGCTAAGTATATGGATATTTAATGTTTAAAGTACCAATATTGTACCAAGCCACATTCACAGAATAAATGCATGTAGTTACAGGTGTTTTGGGAACACCAAAATAAACATTTACAATAAACAATAGATTTTAGCACCCCCTCAGGTGAAACACAGCATAGCATTTTGCTCCTTTTATAAGATATTAACTCATTCTTTACACTACACTTACACTAGTTGAAGAACTAAATAGCTGAGAGGATCTGGCCATCCTCTGGACTCTGGCAGCTAGACGCTTAACAGTGCCACCAATGCTAACACACACTCTTACCATGACTTGTAGCAAAAAAAATGCTGTAAAATGCAAAAAAATTGGCCTCTGCAGCTTTTAGCACTTATATGATGCAGCACAGGTGTGGTTGGTAACAACACTGGTAAGTGGTGCAGTCAGCCTGTATACCCAAATATTGTTCTGAGTCAGAGTCTGTTATTGTATGAAGGAAAAAGGGTGCCAGTCCCAGCCACTACCACGACAGGACATCAATATTCACTGTATAAGAAGACGTATAAAGATACTCAAATGGCCTTTGAAAACTTCATAGCCACCGATGAATGAATAATGGAACATGAAAGGATATCCCCAATTAAGGCCTATTCTAGGTCAATGGTTAAAATATAATTTCTAGTACATAATTCGATATTTGACATCTTTTTCATTTTCAAGATATTAGGAATGTCTTATTCTTTTTGAAATATGGGAAGGAAAATGTAGCCATTCTGTTTTAATGCCTTGTAAAAGGAGCAAAATGCTATGCTGTGTTTCACCTGAGGGGGCGCTAAAATCTATTGTTTATTGTAAATGTTCATTTTGGTGTTCCCAAAACACCTGTAACTACATGCATTTATTCTGTGAAAGGGACTTGGTACAGTATTGGTACTTTACTAAGACTATGAAAACAATAGAAGTGAACACAAATATTTTACAGGTTTTAGTTATGGAATCTAAACTCCTTTTTTGTCGGTGCTGCAACCATTTTCCTGTATTTTGTCTGATTTGACACGGAATGACTCATTGTCATTAAGAAAGTAAAACTGAACCAGAGATAAAGTCTCTGTGTGTGTGTGTGTGTGTCACTGGCTATTAAGTTATCCAAATATTATAATATATATATATATATATAGTTATAGTTACTATTATATATATTATAATATTATAGTATTTTCCCACTCAGTCAATGACCTGGCCATAGGTGACTTGTTTTTATTTTCTTGGATCAAAATTTTCACCATCCATCAGGCATATAACCAAGTTTTCTTTCACAATGTTTAATGTATTTAAGAACATAATCATGGGCTATAGTGGACATAGCCCCAAGACTAACATAAAGGCTAATGCTTACAGACTATCAGTGTTGGGCAGTAGTGTCACTATAAGTAGAGGTGTTATTAGCTTAACTACGCTTTTCAATAGCATGGCAGTAGTGTTATTATTTTCTGAATTAGATATAGCTGTTCAACCTTATAGTGTGGTAGACTTCACATAAACTTCATTTTCATAATGCCATGTGTCTCATTTTGCACTCTTTCCTCAACATATTATTTTCTCTACAGTGTGTCCAAGCAGCAGGCAGTCATCCCAAGCCAGGTCTTTGAACTTGAGGATGGCTCCAGCAGCTACAAGGACTTCGCTATGACCCGCAACAACAGATTCACAAGTGCTGGGCAGGCCTCTAAGAACATTATTCAGCCACCATCGTGTGTCCTCCATTTTTACAATGTACCTCCTTGTGTGACAGAGGATGAGCTACGAAGGGTATGTTACCATTCCAAAAGTTCTTTCGTTATGCTGTAAAAAGTGTAAGAGGATTTTGAGGTAGAATGGTGGCAGTTATAGCAGGCACAAAGCACACTAGTAAGGAAGCTTCTTTGAAAGCATAGCTTTGCAAGAGACCAAATATCTCACACTGGAAGAGGAACTATGGCAAAGCTACTCAAGAGAGAAAATAGGTTGGTAAGCTAAAACGTCTTAGGGTCTTAGAGTCTTTAAAGGGATATTCCACCATTTGGGGAATTATGCTCATTTTCCACCTCCCCTCAAGTTAAACAATTGATTTTTACCTTTCTCCAGTTCATCCAGCCATTCTCTGAGTCTAGCGGTACCACTTTTAGCTCCAGCCTAGCATAGATCATTGAATCAGATTAGATCATTAGCATCTCGCCTCGCCTGCTAGCATCACGCTTAAAAGTGACTAAGATTTCCGGTAATTTTCCTATTTAAAACTAGTCTTTTCTCAAGTTAGAAAGTGTAATTAGAGTAACAGAAAATTAAACATGCATTGCATTGTGAGCGCACCATGAGCGAGCAATGACATCACGCAGCACCTGAAAATAGTCCCCATAGGCTACTTCCAGCAACAAGTTTGAGCTGCAGCAGTTTATTACAGTGCATGAAAATGCACTGTACTGTTCTTCCAAGGCTTTTTACACTGCACTGTTCTTCCTAGGCAACTTCAACAACTTCTTCTTATTATTATTATTCCGCTCACCACTTTTTCCGTACGCTATTTCTCTTGAACAGTTTATTTCTTCATTCAAACTTTGTAACGAATTCAAACGTTTAACTTTTTCAACTTTGAAACTTTTATTCAAACTTTGAAAAACTTTTAAAAATCCCCATAGACTTATTCAAACATCATATCGGGACAAGCTTAGAATCCCATGGCAGGTGTTCAGGCCACCTGCAGCCTCAATACATACAATCTGGGTCAATTAAGACTACACATCCTATTCAACTGTTTCCTCTGCCCAAAACTGTTTCAAAATAAAAGTCCTCACTACAATAATCCACTGTTAAACAATGTAACCCTTTAAACTACTGAACTTTTTAACTGTTCAGCCATTGTAACTGTTACTTGTCATCAACTATGACTCCTACCAACTGTAGCTAGTTAGCATGGTTAGCATAGTTAGCATGTTTACATTGTTAGCAAAACTGCTAAAAATGATTAGCTAAGTTAGCTAAGTAACATGGTTAGCATAGTTAGCATGCTAGTTAGCATTTTTAGCAAAACTGCTAAAAATGATTAGCTAAGTTAGCTAAGTAACATGAATAGCATAGTTAGCGTGAAGCCTCTGCACAGCCCGGCGCCATCGACTGGTCTGGCACATGCACTACAGCACTTTTAGCCGCTTTCACCTCTGTTTATGCACACAAGTTTTTTCTTTACCGCTATCGTTAAAGGTGTGAAAGCGGTAAGAGAAAATACACCCATTGGTTTCGTGTAGAGGTAGCCTAAGACAATAGAGAGCAACAAGTACCCACACAGATGTAAATTGACTGCAAAAGGCATTCTTTAGAAATGTAAAAAGAGTTGGCCAAAAGGCTGGTCCTTACACAGCCCTGCAGTATTATGCCCTTTTTGCGGGACTGATGAGATGTTTACCTACGCTAATTTAAAACAACTGGCATGTCAACTTAAGAAGAATAAAGAAGAAATTGGATTCGGCATGATAAGAACGAAGCTGGAAACACTTCTGAGGTTTAAAAACACCTTTGTGAATCTGCTTAAGATATTTTGTGAGACCTTCTTAGGAAGATATTGGTAACTTAAGTCTATGTGGTGACTCTCTAGTCCTGAGCCCCAAGGCACACTATGGTGCCCCAGAACAGTCTAATCAGGCAACACTAGGCTACCAGCAGAGCTCTAGAAGCGCAGATCAGTGTGAAGCTGAAGTCCTGAGCAGTCTCTCTGGTCAGATGCAGCAGCCAAATCAGTAGCTCGGTGAGGGCAAGGCAGCTACCATGGCAGTTATTGCTAGCATTGCAGCTCAGTAACAGCTCGATTAAGCTCCAGCAATGTTAGGTCTTCCACAGTGAACAACACCACTAATTCAGTTTAAAATTATGCTTGTTAAAAAGCTTTTTGCTGGCAAACATATACTTCAAAATGACACTACAAAACAAGATAAATGTTATAGTTTATTTTTCAACATCAGCTAAATGGTTTTGGAAACAGAATGTCTATTGATCTTACCCTGCTTTTCACCGTCTCTTAAAACAACGATACCTTGAGCGCATCTTGCAGGCAGGCAAAATTGAAAGGTCACATTGATAGCCTATGACGTCACCTACCGGCAGCAGCGCAGGTAGATGAGGCCACCACCTTTACTTACTTTTAAACATTTTTTATTCTCAAATAATTTTTTCACAGGTTAATTTTTAAATGTTTATGAGTAATTTTATGAAGCATTGATAATTTAAATGGACACTCAAAAGGGCACTTATGGACATTCCTAGGCAAAGGGGCAGGGGCTCAGGCACCCATAGCTCCCCCCTCTGAACGTGCATGATCCTCAGTGTCAGTGGAGTGACAAAGACTGAACAGAGAAATGGACTGAAACACAGTAAGTAGCCTGGTAGCCGCGTTAAGCAAATTAATAATGTGCAGAGTGATGGTAGGTGATTTGTTCTGACGAGTACCAACCCAACAAAACATCACTTGTTTTTGTTCCTCATTGCTTTCCTAAATAACATACCTGTGGACTTTCCCTTAGTCTGCCTTCGAGTTTCTTATCTAGAGAATACTGTTACTTCTGCGACTGAAAGTCACATGCTCATAACTTTTAGCGTTTGTTTCGAGAAAAAAAATACTTCATACGAGGTGATGAAGCCAGTCACACAATGTTGTGTTTCTGGAAATAGAAAATTATCATATAAAGACTTAATACACTTCAGATGTAAAGTTATTTGATATCAAAGTGACGCCAAAATGAATGGGGGTCAATTGAATGCTAACTCCAAGTGGTCCACGATTAGCCTTAGAGCCATAGCTGTCAACATTGAGCATTGAAAATAAGGGAGATTTCTAGGGTTTCTCACACAAAATACGGGAAAAATCTTTCTGTTGCTGTCCCTCTGCTAACAGCAAGAATTCACAAAACACTACAAAACTGCTGCACTAACTAAATGAGGTATGGAGTTAGGTCTAATGTGACTTTGCTTATAGATTGGCGTCAAATCATGTTCTCACATAAACTAAATTATCTTAAATAGGCTTATCACTTTAATGTTGCCTTAAAGCAAGCAAAACAATGCTTTTAAAACATCCGTTTCACTGGAAGGGCAAGGGGGTAGCAACAGGACAACAGTACAGAGACTGACAGGTCCGGTGGCAGGGCTAATGTTATGAGAGTATTAAAATATGGGATATTTTACAGGAAAATATTAAAATGGTAAGACAGCAGGAAAACAAGTTCAAATATGTGGGAGAGTTGACAGGTAGGCCTATGCTCAGAGCCTCTGTTACGGGGTACAGTATGCTTTCTGAACCCCCTTGGTTGAAAAGTACAGTTTTGCCTGTCCACACTAACTTGACTCCGCCAGATGGATTGCTTTGCATTTGCTCCGCATAAAAAATGAGCAAAAATACTGGTTAGCTGATTGGATAAACCATCTGTCTATCACCACCTATGTTGGTGATAGACGGTCCAAATCAATTCCTTCATTCCTCCCAGCTACATTGGAGAGACTCCTAGCTTCCTAGCTTCCCCAGGAATACTCAAATATTCGGATAAAACTTCAGCGATAGCTATGCTCATCTCATCCGTGGAAGTCGCGTCACACCTAAACCCACGTCAAAACCAATGCTGATTGGACGTTCGTTTGGTGAACTGCTCCAAATTTTCTCTATCGGAGAGATGCCAGACTGATCTGCGAGTGAAAATCTGAAGCTCGCGAGATCAGGATGGTCTCACGAGGCTATGTCCACACAGCAAAGATAGGGCTGCATTTTTTGAAAATTCCCACTCTGGAACCCGTTATCGGAAAAGTGCGTTTTCAGGTACCTAAAATGCCATTGTCATGTGGACACAAGACCAAAGTGATTAAAAACGTTATTGTTTTCACAAAAATACCAATTTCGTCGTCCCCGTGTAGGCAGCACCTTAGTGTCCCACTCTGCCCCTGCTAAGGGGAAATGGCAGCTATCAAAATATGTATGTAACACTGGAGGATAATGGAGGAGGCTGCGTGTCAACCAAAAGCACAGTAGCCATTCATTTGTATGGGTAAAGTGGGCTAATCGTGTAAATCTATAATTTGGATCATCACAAATAAAATGCGAAACTAAACTACTGTATTTCCCTCATCAATGGGCACTACATTTTGGTATGCAGTAGAGTAAAAAGATATTCTGAAATGGCCTGGACAAAATGTTTGACAAATTGAAAGACAAAGAGCTAAAGAATACTTCCAAGGTGAAATCCAAAGTCAAGGTACATCAGTATCTAATCACATCTGTCACCTTTTGGACAGCAGTGGGCATCTTGGAGAACAACACTGTTTGAAAGAAATACCTAAAAAGCCAGACTGGAACTGGTAAAAAATAATATTGTAAGTTACAATCCATCTGGATGAACGGTCCTTATAGGACTGATGAGGTGAAACTGGAACTTTGACAAGTCACTATACTTCTATGTTCACAGACAAAAAGATGAAGCTTTCAAAGAAAAGAACACCATGGAGTAAGATGTGGTTATACAGTATTTTGGGGCTGCTTTGCTGTGTTTAGCATGGGGTTCCTTAAAATCTGTGCAAAAAGGGAAGATAAGTATAAGTATATATACTTTTTTGATCCCGTGAGGGAAATTTGGTCTCTGCATTTAACCCAATCGGTGAATTAGTGAAACACAAACAGCACACAGTGAACACACAGTGAGGTGAAGCACACACTAATCCCGGCGCAGTGAGCTGCCTGCTGCAACGGCGGCGCTCGGGGAGCAGTGAGGGTTTAGGTGCCTTGCTCAAGGGCACTTCAGCCGCGGCCCACTGGTCAGGGCTCGAACCGGCAACCCAGAGTGCTAACCAGTGGGCCACGGCTGCCCTAAATGATAATGACATGATAATGATAATAGATAATGACCCAAAACAAAATTAAAAGCACCAAAGAAAGCTATGAAAGCTATGAAAAAAAGCAGTGGACTTGAAGTGGTCTTCTATGAGCCTAGGGCTGAATACATCAATGGAAAAAGCCTAAACATGTAGTCTGCAGAAGGCACCTTTTGAACCTGAGACAGCTGTAGCAGTTTATTTAGGATACGTGGGCCAAGCTACCTGTTGTCAGGTGCAGAAGTGTAATTAAGAACTATAGAAAATGCTTGTTGGTAGTGCTAGCCTGTAAAGGCTGTGCAACACAGTAACACACTACTAGGTAAAGGATATATTTTTTGTCCATGCCATGTTCATTTGTTTTATTATCTAAACTGTTCTGTTGATTGAAGAGTTTAAAGCAAAGTCTGATTTGCATTAAACATGAAGTAAATAGTGATGAATGCTAAGTTTTGGATTCTTTCAGGGAAAAGTTGAGGGTTCTTCCTTTTTCGTCGAAGGGTCCCAACAAATTTGGCCACAACTGTAATTGTACTGTATGTAGCACATCGTGGCAACGGTCAACGTCTGAAAAAATAGTATTACTACAGTATGTATTTTGGTTGAGTTATTTTCAGTGCCTATAGACAGAGACTTTCTAATGAGGAGACACAGCACTCCAAAAATCCTCAATAGAAATGCATGGGGTTAGTTTGTAACGCTGTCTAAACATATCCCACCCCTTCCTCGCCAAAACGTCGACATGTGAATACATTGAGCCAATCATGTGGTGTGATGTGACTACATTGAGCCAATTATGTGCTGTGTTGTGCAGACATCGTGCCAATCATGTGTTGTGAACTCGCCGCTGGAGCAAGATTGGTGTCGTGAAGCCTTGCGCACGCGCATTTCTGCCGAATAGGATGCCCAATGAGTACTCAAAAAGCGTTGCAATATGGCCGCCGAGTGGAGGGACTTGCCTAAAAGGACTTTGCTATAGACCCTAATTGGATTTACATATTTGACTTGTATGTGTGTCAGAATTCTTATGTATGTCAGAAGTTATAACTTACAACATACTGTTGCAAAAACTGAAAGGAACCGTATGTAAGAAATGTATTTCATTTAATCATAAAATGGCCCTGATATGTCACTAGACATTAATAAATCATGCGCATTTCAAATACTTATATCACTGACAACAGTACTCCGGCCAGGATATTGTCATTTAAAAAGTGAAGTTGCAGCCCCCAACTGATGTTCATGTTGTCATGTTGTGTTTTGGCCTGATGCGCCACCCTCCTATCTACTAATCACGAAGTCAGTAGTGTTTCGGCATCCGGGTTGCCAGCTCTGCCAGTCAGGGGGGAGGGGATACACCGCTCTACAGTATTTTGAAAGTGATTGCCGTACCAGTTTTGGCCACAATCTTACATATGGTTCCTTTAAAGAAAGAAAATATTTCAAGTTATCTATAAAGAGAGTCAACTACAGTAGTACAGTACAGTAGATGTATTTGTATTTGTAAATGTAAAAAGTTCTTTCTTATTTAGTTATGTTCAGAACATGGTGTCCCTGGTTTCATCAAGTTCAAAGTCTTTGATGCCAAACGTAAGTTCTATTTTCTTAATAATAATAATAATATGAATTATTTTAATAAACATACTTAATACTATTAAACACACTACTGTTACATACTGTACATTTTTTTGTTTCCAGTTACACCCATATAAAGAGGGGATTCCAAGAGTTGCTCTGTAGTTAGGATTATCCTTAATCATATTATGTTGATCTTGTATTTAAGGTAAAGCTATTATGTATATTCTACGGAGCCCCTAAAGGGACATGAGCAAAAAAATATATAAAGTTTAGTTTCATGTGCTCACACGAAACTTTCATGTGCGCACGCAAAACTTTCATGTGCGCACATGAAAGTTTCAGGTACTTAGGCAAAATCTTTTCGTGTGAGCACGCAAAACTTGTCTGAGCACATGAAAGCCTGCTGTATATTGATGTAGCCTGGGGCATATTGGAGACAGTGGCAGCTAGAGAAATGACTACTAGTACAGGAGTTACGGTATTATAGTACTATATTTTAACCTAGGTCTTCATTATAAGGGCATTGCTGATTTGCTTGCAAGTTGTCACCATTATATTGTTTCCATACGATATTTAAAACTAATTTTGAAGTCTTGTAATCTGGTTCTGGTGCATGGGATACACTGCACAGTAGGAGGTAGGGATGTAACGGTATGAAAATTTAACCTCACGGTTATAGTGACCAAAATGATCACGGTTTTCGGTATTATCACGGTATTTCTTTGTGTTCAATATAAGCACTGATAGGCCTATACAAGCTGAAATAGTTTTTAAAAAAGTGTCCTGTTCAAATTTTTTTATCATGTTTAATTGGCTATATGCTTATAGCTTAACTTACCCTACCATAACTTGGAGTTTGCTATTTCTGTTATTTGGATCCAATGAGTGAGACCAAATTAAGCGTTTGAAATAAAACTTTAGGCTACTGTATTCTCCTCCTGATAACGTGAGTGGAATGGATTTAATGTGGATGCGAACATAAAAAGACGCAGAGTGGCTACATGATACAGTGCACATTTTGCGGTGAACATGTTCCGCCTTTTAAAATCAGATGTAGCCTAATCCGAATCGTAGTTAAAACCATCAATTAGACAACAGAATCAGTAGGGTACCAGTTTTGTTTCATTGTACCAGGCCTACTGTATGTCAAAAGCAGGCTCGGATGAAGCTGGGAAGGATTAAACACACGGTTTCCACACCGCGGTAATCAACCGTGATAATTATGATATTTGAAAAGAAACCAGTAATTGTTATCAACATTTTTATCGCGGTTTACCATTATACCGGTAATCGTTACATCCCTAGTAGGAGGATGTTCACAATGGCGCGAAATACTGTAGGTTTCAAAGCGCGCATGAAACTAAACTTTAGATGTCCCCTTAGGGGCTCCGTAATATTCAGGCTTTTGTAGTGTGTGTGTGTGTGTGTGCACAGGCCTATACTGTATGTAATGCTCAGCTTAGTGTGTTTTACTGCAGTTAAAACAGTTCAGTTGCTGAGACTGCACCCTGTTTACTTAATGCCTGTTTGGCCTACCGGTAATAATGTTTTTTTCTACTATTCGCTTGTTTACTCTCTCCAGCCAGCTCTAAAACCATATCAGGTCTGCTTGAGTTTGACAGCAAGACAGATGCTGTGGAGGTGCTAACAGTGCTCAACCATTACCAGATCAGGATACCAAGTGAGTGTGCTAGTACTCTTAAACCAACATTTCATTCAGGGCCTGGACTTATCATGTTTAGTCATTCACTTTTCAGTGTTATGACAAAAGTTAATTACAAGCATGAGCATTTGTAGGCACAGCAGAGATATAGTCTACTTTAATATACACCAGTTATGTCCCTTAAAGTCGTGCAAGGAATTTTGCATTAATATCCTGGAGAGTGGTTTCCTCCTCTTTTTCTGGTTGTTGTGACTACTGTCTTCTATCTTAGATGTAAAGCCCTTGTTTTCACAACACATCTTATCCATCCAAAAGCTCCTAATGTGACTACTGTCTTCTATCTTAGATGTAAAGCCCTTGTTTTCACAACACATCTTATCCATCCAAAAGCTCCTAATATATACTGCTAGGCATAAAAGGCCACTGAAAAAATCTGCTTTGCCAGAAACATTTAGCCTATGATTCCTTTCATGCTGACTTACCAAACTTTTTTCCTTAACACACTGTATTTAGTCCTCATTGCCTGGCATGACATGGCATGGTCTATTATTGTAATTACACTCCAAAAAAGTTGGTGTAATCCAATTTCTATGTTAACTCTCTTTGCTTGCTAATCTTTGTTTATTGTTTTAGATGGATCCAACCCTTACACTTTGAAGCTGTGTTTCTCCACTTCTTCTCATCTATAAGCCGAAGAACTAGAAAGGGACATAAACCATGGAGTATTCATGTTAAGAAAGAAGAATGGAATAGCAGATCAAAGAACTCATGTACAAAGGAAGAGCCAAAGTGCAAAGCACTAAAATAACTATTTCTTTATTGGAAGTTGCAAACACCTATGGCCAAATCTATCAGTCTTTTAAACAACAGAAAACAATTTACTGTGTGTACACACTTTCCCACTTTTGGTTATCGCACACAATGCCCAAGTCTCTTCACAAACGTGAGTCAGATAAGCCTGAATTTGACACCCTTAACATCCACTCTTGCAGTGATCCTCATATGGGCTGAGACACATCTTAGATTGAACAGATTATCATGTACATCTTTCAGGTAAACCTCTCCACGGATGCTGCATACACCAATGTATGAACTGTATGTATGTATGCATACTTCATATATGATGCTTGTTGTGCATCCTGAAGGTTTATCCATGTGTGCAAAGTTAAATATGCACTAATATTAGAGATGTGAATTCTCGGTGCATTACGATGCATGTTGTTTTTATTAAACAGCTGTTTTTTTTAACATTATTTAAACCAAGTTAACTGGTTGATCCACTCCCATATAACTGACACGATAGCTATGTTGATGGTCCAATTAAGATAATAATAGCCCCACCGAAAAAATACATCAGAGAAAATCGTACCGTAATGAATGATATGGACTGTTTAGCCTCCTTACATCACTGTTAGTTCCTCTTAGTGTCACCTACTGCAAATCACAAATATGATGCATACGCCA
Organism: Alosa alosa; assembly: GCF_017589495.1. Taxonomy (NCBI): domain Eukaryota; kingdom Metazoa; phylum Chordata; class Actinopteri; order Clupeiformes; family Clupeidae; genus Alosa; species Alosa alosa. The sequence continues at coordinate 36,213,626 of NC_063195.1, read as the reverse complement.
CCTCAACACCATGCTCAGAGGTACTGTATGTATGTTTTTCCTTGGATTATCTTTCATCAATACCGTTTTATGTGTGAAGAAATGCTTAGCATGATTTTAGTGAATGTGTTAACACACATCGACACAGGAGGCCCTTAAAGGTGTCTGTATTGTGTCACAATTTCTCTTTACAATCCATTATTCTCTTTGAATATCATGTCCTAAACATGTCCTTTTATTCTAGCATGCCATTTGGCATCTGCATTAAGTGATTGTCCTGGTACAGGAGGAAATGGGATTAAATTAATTCATTTAGGCCTATCTGTCAACTTGGCTTTTGTTAGATTTTTTTTCTGTAATTTTGTTGTCAATATGATGTCATTGGCACTGCTTGTAAGCTGTGTACTTCCTAAAAAATCAATAAATCTATATGTCAGACATGTCCTAGTTGGATCAACCTAAATGACCTTAGTGTATTTGTGCCTGCATCATTGTAGATAATCAGAATTGTTGAGGAACATAATTAAAAGATGTGAAATCTGTAAAGACTGTAATGTAGATTGTATTGTAATATATCATCAAGACAATGTGTCACAATTTATCATTTTCTTTCATGAAAGACCAACTTTGTTTTGTGTTCATTTAGGTCCGGGCCATTTTGGTGCCCTAAGCAGAGGTGTGCTCAAATTTGCAAACATAGGCGAACGTTTGCAAACAGCTTTCTGTTTGCCTTGAGTTCTCGCCAAACGTTTGCGAACACTCGCAAACAGTTTGAGGAGGTCGTTCTCCGTGAACAGAGAGTAGACCTGGACGTGATCTGGGCGAAGTGTTACCGTTACAATAGACTGTTTACACCAAATCAATCAAATTTATCTGTTCAGAGAAAACATATTCACCACGAACGTTCACCACTGCTGAATTTGAACGCACCTCAGAATTGTTTTAGTTATGATTGTGATGAATATTTAACTCTTAGTACATTATATTTAAATGATAACACAAATGTCAATGCAAACAATTAAAGTTAAATAAAAGGCCTATAACTTACAAACTAACTGCTTCTGTGTATGTGTTTTATGGCGCTGTTTCTTAAAGGTGCAGTCAGCGATTTCGCAGGATGTCGCATTTGTTTGTGTTTATTGGGGGCCAAGCAGCGAAGCTGCGAGGACCTCATTGTGTTTCAACGTTTTCCTATTATTATTATTATATGCAATGGGAGTCTATGGCAGCCCATAGAACCGTATGGTAAAAAGTTTTTGGCACACTGATTGGGGACGGTCCCATGATTCATGTCACCAAGTTTCATGTCGGCAACTCGAACCCTCTAGCGCCACCAACAGGCCAAAGTTGGGCGATGCGTTCATGCACGTAACTTTTTGACCTGTTGGTCCGATTTTCAAAAGTCAGGTATTGTTGGAATCCTTGGACCAAGCCGAGTTCAACGCATCCTATGACGTCATTTTCCGCCATGATGGATTTTCCGCCATTTTGGATTTAATCAAAAACACTTAAAATGTATCAGGGGTCACATACTTTCTCTGATTCCCACCAAATTTGACACAGATCATCTTCAGACCAAGCCTCACAAAAGTTATCACTTTTTGTCTTCGGAAGTATACGTTCGCCCGTAAAAGCCAATCAAAATTTGCGGCGAAGCCGCCAAACAGGAAGTGAGCTCATATCTCAGCAACCCTTGCATGTATCAAAACCAAACTTGGTACATTGACTCATGACCCCATCAGGAGGACCCTCAAGAAATTTGGTGACCGTTGACCTCTAGGGGGCCCTGTAATTCACAAACATGCCTTTTGGCCTGTAGCTGCTGCTGTGCTTAGAATTAAATTGTACTAGCGGTGTCTGGTAATACTGTGAAAGGTCCTTAGGTCAACTGAGGGCAACTTGTCACATCAATATAATTTATTCGGCCGCCATATTTGATTTGATCAAAAAACACCAACAATTTCAAGATAGGTCACAAATTTCATCTGATCTTCACCAAAATTGGCACAGACCATCTTCAGACCATGCCTTGTCACTTCATATATTTCTGTAACAATTGATAGAAGCGTTCGCCCGTCACATCCAATTGAAATTTGTGGTGAAGCCGCCAAACAGGAAGTGAGCTCATATCTCAGCAATCGTTGCATGCATCAAAACCAAACTTGTTACATGGACTCATGACCCCATCAGGTGAATGCCGAATAAATTTTGTGACCTTTGACCTCTAGGGTCACTGCAATTAGCAAAAATGCATTTTGCCGTGCTAGACGTGAAACTTGCTTTGACAGCTTATGGCCATAAGTCTGATTGCAGCATTGAGCTAACAGCATTTCGTTGCCATGGTTACTCCGGCCTTCTGCTTGGCCCCCTCATTCCTGCTTGCAGCTATATTGTTTATTTAAAATTATTAGCAGACGCTTTTGTCCAAAACAACGTACATTATGTTTGAACCAAGGACCAAACAAAACACGCCATAACTGTTATCGTACCACACTGTGATATGCTCTCTGGCCCCAGTGTAAAAGTTGTCTTAGGTGGTACATCCATTGTCTGGCCTTTTTAACCTGAGCTTGGATGTGAATAGCCCATGTCAGGTCCTCAGAGATGTTTACTCCCAGATATTTAAAACCACTAACTTTCTCTACCTGTATTCCGTCAATCAAGAGAGGGGTGTAAATCTGCTGCTGCTTCCTTCTGAGTAGAGGGTCTTTAAAATGAACGACCTGAACTGATTCGCCTTTCCAGTTCTTGTTCGTTCTTTCGTTCATCGCTGAATCACACTGACCTAGTGCTGCCGTGAATGCCTATGGCCCAGCTTCCTAAGGCGAGAGCCAAACCAATCGTATGCTGTTGTCTGTATTGTTTCTAAAACGTCCTCATCGAATTAGCCAATGAGGGGCATGAAAGCATAGCAACCGGGCTAACAAATGGGCTAGTGAGACTAGTGGGAGAGCATACGATAAAAAATAACGATAATGGTTTACATTAACAATTCCAATTTTTACATTTCAATATTGGCATTTACATTTAAATATCTGTCTAATGGTAAATGCATGCTGTCTTTGTATTTTCTGTATCATGCCAGGTTAATAAATGTCTCTTCAATCTGTCTTGTTCGTTCGTTCGTTCGTTCGCCAAGACCCCCCACCTGTTTCACTTCGGTCTGTCGTTCTCTTTCAGTCAGTCACTCGTTCTTGGTTAAAAGCAGAGTGATTATGGCTCTCTAGCCTAGGCAAAATGGGGACTTGAAACATTTTCATCAATACTGTATAATCTTTCTGCCAAGCCTTTAAACATGTTTGTCGGCATAGCCTACTGGGTCTTTGTTCCTTTATGAATTAACACATTTTAAAAAAAGACATTAGCTGATCTAGCTGTAGTCTACTCTATTTACCTTCAATATGTCAATTTAATTTCAAGGTGAATGAACACATTAGCTACTGCTGCTTTGTCTAAAAGTACACATACAAGTTCACATAATCATGAAGTTTTACAACATTTACTACAATTACAGTGTTGTGTTGACCGTTTGCACAAACGAGGAGCTGAGAACCTGCATTCCATGATTCACTGCGTAGACGAGCTCTGGCTGAACGTTGTACCAGAAATGCGACTGAACGAACGAACGATTCAGAACGAATCATCTTGGCGAACTGAACTACGCGAACTGTGTCATGAGAACGAACAATAAAATCCACCACTACTTCTGAGTCAGTTGGAGACAGTTTGCCTGACACAAGGTAATCAATCAGCTTCTCCACCTCCTCCAAGAAGGCTCTCGTTGGAGATGAGGCCCAGGATTAGGCCAACCTACAACCCGAATTCCAAAAAAGTTGGGACACTTTGCAAAATGTGAATAAAAAAAGAATGCTATGATTTGCAAATCATGTCAATCCTATATTTAATTGAGAATAGTTCAAAGAAAAAAATATGTTCATTTTGAATTTAATGCTAGCAACACATCTCAAAAAAGTTGTGCATTTTTACTATTGTGTTGCTTCATCTCTTCATTTCACAACATCTATCTATAAATTACATGAACAACTGTCTGTGTGTCTGTTATTCGCATAGCCTATCTCTCGAACCGTTAGTCTTTTAATTAAAAAGTGTTTCATTCTTTCTGGTTCTTCCTAACAAAAAACGCTTTTGCTAAAATGTAGACATTTTGATTTCGCGACCACGTCTGTTGTAGACTAGCCTATGAGATATTGACAGCGCAATAACCAGAAATCAATGTTAAGGCATTTGTGGAGAAGGAGGCGGCATTTGTGGAGGAGAAGGCGGCATTTGTGGAGAAGAAGAACCCCTGTATCGGTTGAAATATGCACCATAATCACATCCCAATGGAGCATCAACTAGAACTAGAAATGTAATGCCAGAGGAATTACAATAGTGGATGGAAAGCTGCTGGCTTAATGTTGGTGGGGAGATTCCTGGAAAAAAAACATTGAACCACTTAATCTTTGAGTTCATACAAACCCTTGTACCAAAAAACCTTGTGTGTCAAGGCGTTCTTGAGATATAACACTCAAGGTGTTTTTGACCTTGACATTTGACCTTTGACCTCCAACATCAATTCACTTCATCTTTGAGTGCATACAAACACTCATACCAAATTTCAGGCATGTATGTCAAGGCATTCTTGAGATATCACACTCAGGGCCAGATGTACGTACATTTGCGAACGTAGCGTTATCAGCATCATGGACACACCGCAGATTGCGAACGCTGTCAGACCCAAGTTTCCGTCATATTTATCAATCGTTCAATCCTTAGTGTAAACTGCGCCTTTCTCTGCCTTTCTCCGCCCATAAACGCAATTTACGAACGTCCACAACTGAATGGCAGCCCTACACACAAGCGCAGTTTTAACCGATGACAACATTAAAATGAATCAAACGTTTAGCGATCATGAAATAATACCATACATGATAAGATGTAAACAAGCAGGGAGATAATGAAGATCAGTAGTTCTACTCAAACTACTTGTGCACATAGGCTATGGAAGATTAGTCAAATCTAGCAAGTAGGAAAGTTTAAGTGAATGACGTGAAAGTGAAAGTAAGACATTCGAAAGGCCAACGAAAGTTGAGGTTGCTTTTGGTACAAATACTTTCACCACAAAAACTGGTGCTCTAAATAGCGATTCTGTTGTCTTTGAAAGGTTCTCTTATTGACGCATTGAACTGCAATTTGGATTAACACCTGCTTTTGCAAAGCGGAAGTATTTAAGCGCAAAATAGACGTGCGCTTTCAGGCGCAGTCTTTGTACATACCGCGGAAAAATGCAAGTACACCTCGCTGCAGCCTGCGGGAAGGCGAGGCTTGACATCCAACATCCAACTCAGCCATGTTTTCTTTGCCTACATCACTCCCCATACGCTTTACTACCAAGACAGCCTGGTTGGTAGCGAAGCTAATAATAGTATCTTGTTTCATATTAGATGATAGAAACTAATGATGTAGGCTAAACACAAACAACATTTCACAACATTTTTCGTTCATTTGATTTCTGGTTTTGAAACAATATATGCACATTCAAAAAATTGGTCATTTTAAATATTGATGACAATGTGTTCAAACGGAAAACCAGCCATATTTCATTTCATTTAGCCCTCAAAAGTAGAATTAACATAGACAATCAATTTAACAGCAAGAATTCTCCATTGACAACAGGTGAACCAGAAGCATGCATTGTGTAACCGGATAGATCAAGCTAGACATATCCTCATCTCAAATATAGGCTACTGCCCAGATAGCAAGCAGATATCAGACCACCGATAGATAGGCAACTTGTCGACAACCCGCGATGGTAACGTTAGGCCACCGACAGTCTGCCATATAAATGAATAAAGAAAAGGTTGTCAAAGCTGCGGCTTGTTAGCCCAGCGGACCGCGGTAGAACCGATGTGCAAAAACTCAGCGGTCCGCCGGCGGCAGCGAAACCGGTGGGCCGCCGCCAGCCTCTTGCCATCTGGATGGTTAACTTTGCTAGCTAGCTACCCAGCTAGCTAGTTTGTATCTGACGAACGAGTAGATCTAGTGTGACAACGTCGTTCTTATGGAAACGTTGGTGCTGTTGCGAGTTGTTGCACTGGTTTGAATTGACAGTTTACGTGTTGAATTACACAATAGAACGTGTTTTGCAGTAAGTTGCTGGTTTGTAAAATGTAGCAGCCCGCTCAGTCTCGTCGCGAGTCCTGGCTCTCTCTTGATAGACCTCTCCAGAATAAGTCCCGCCTCCGTAACTTCCGTATCCATCCAACTTCCGGGCGTCGATTGTCTATGGGAAATAACATGGCGTTTCGAAATATCATACCGGTAAAACATCTGTAAGTAGCGAAGTAGAAAAAAATGGTGGGCCGATTGGCCTACACACTTCTGCCATCTAGTTTCCACTGGGTTTTTTGATTGTCGGTGCAGTTAAAGTAGAAATATATCAGTAAGAAGTACTAAGCTAACGCACGCTTCAGACGCCGTGACTCCCCCAGTCAAGGTTGCATAGCAACGGCAATGTTTCATAGTTTGTCTTCACCGAAATGGAGTTCGTGACACCAGAGCCTGTCTACAGAGGTGGCACTAACCCTGCATGAAATCATCATGTTTGATAGGTTGTTAATACATTCTGAAAACGTTACTGGTCTGATCAAGGTCATGGTAAAGCTATCGACTCAATACGATTCAGCCTCTGATTCCTAGTCTGCTTATCATTATCTGTTATTCGTGAAAAAAATCTCATCTCGTCATGTCTTTAGTGTCTTCGTCGGCAATTTCTTTCTTTTTCAAATTATCTCAATAACAAGCCAAGAAACTCGCACAGTCAAACCAAAGTTAAGTCAAGTTGAAAAGGTTTACGATTTACATGTATAGACCACTGAAACCATGCATGAATCACACGTGAAAATGACCATCACATTAGGTTGTGAATGGTTGGTTGTGAGCAAGATCTAACGCCCTCCTCCGACCGCGTACATCCGAACTAGCTCCCGGTTAGCATTAATAATCGTTTACTACTTAAACGGCACCGACAATCAAAAAATCCAGTGGAAACTAGATGGCAGAAGTGTGTAGGCCAATCGCCCACCAGCTTTTTTCTACTTTGTCACCTACAGAGTTTGACAGGTACGATCTTTCAAAACGCCATGTTATTTCTCATAGACATTTGACGACCGGAAGTTGGATGGATACGGAAGTTACAGAGGCGGGACTTATTCTGGAGAGGTCTATGCTGACTGCCTCCAGAGAATGTCTAATAAGGGGAGAACCTTCACTCTCGGAACTCTTCCGGTGTGGTACTGCATCTAGGGGCGCTCGCGGGCGAGTCCAGAATGAATGGAGGTCTATGGAGCTGTACCCCTCAAAATCCACTTTTCTCGGGATATAATTTTTTTTCAAGTAATTTGAATAATGTATTCGAAAGGGGAGACAAAGACAATACACTTGGTTGAGTATTATATTTTTTAAAGTCACTTTCACCTGATTGTCGTTGACAAATATCAGATTTGATTGTAGTTTGTATAACTTTAACATGAGTTATAGGTCAAAAGTTGAATGAACGAGTACTTATGTTCTTTTGATTTCTTACAGTTTGGGTCGTTGTTGCCCATAACACGCGAGTGACATCATTGACACGATTGAAAGGCTTTTTAGAACAATTAAGTGACTTTAAAAAATATAATACTCCACCAAGTGTATTTTCTTTGCCTCCCCTTTCGAATACAATATTCAAATGACTTAAAAACCAGTTCAGAAACCGGAAGTTTTCCGAGAGTGGCAGTTCTCCCCTTATTAGACATTCTCTGGCGTGACGTAATACAAAAAACATGGCTGACTTGGATGTGGCTGTTTGATGTCAAGCCCCGCTGCAGCGAGAAAAATTAGCTTTTTAACATTTTTAATCCCCTATTTCTCAAAAGGTATAAACTTTTAATAAACTTGCCCCACTCCAGACCTTCAGAACGGTTATTTCAACATGTCTGTACGTTATGCGGTTAGAGTTGCATTTATTCTTGAAAAGGTAAAAAGAAAAGGTTATAACAAGAAGAAGAAGCCAGGAGATTTCAAGATAGTGGATTCCATCCACTATAATTTGAGTATGACGGTGTCAGGCTAATGTTTTTCCCTATCATCCTATTTTTAAAACCTGCCGGCTTTCGCTACTTTTATGGTGCACATTTGCATTTATCTTGCCATTGTTTCGACAAACTTAACCTCACTTTTTTATGTAAAATACCAGGAGACACCACCCTTTGCATAAAATCTTCTTCGACATACATGAAAGATTTAAGGGATTAATTACTCTGTGATGGCCAATTTATCAGTGAAGATGATTCTTTGTTCTCCTTGATTCAATTGTCACAGTTTGAGGCAGATCATTCCTGGCATTGTCATCCTGGAATGTTCCCATGCCAAGCTATTACGGAAAAAAAAATTGCACTAAGCCTAGATCATAACAGGCTTGTACAGTGGGCACTATTAATGACTTAATAATTTTAGCACCTGGACTCTATGGTGCCATGCGGTTGTCATGTGAAAAATGCAGTTTGGCACTGTTTTCCTGAAATATTCTAGGCCTGCCCTAAAAAAGATGTTTTCTGAATGTTATATTATTCTGTTTTATGTGTGTCTTTCCAGATATGCAAACTGTCAATGCCACTGGCACTAATGCATCCCCATTCCATCATTGTTGCCGTCTATTTCAATTTTTTGATTGGTCTGATCACAGGGCAGTTTTCACTTCAGCAATTTAATTTTAATTTCACTGCTTGCTATGCCTTGGAAGTTGTAAGTCAATGTAATCTTTTAAGACCCACAATCTCAATTGAGATATGCAGTCTGGTGTCGACAAAGTGACCTTCATGGAAGTGTTTTCAGATTAATTTTAAATTATTCATTTTAAACAACAACAGAACACCAGAGAGTGAACTCATCAATTTTCTCCCTACCCAGCCTGATGAATAGTCATGGATAGCATGGAAAGTCATGGATGGCACATTGGCATCCTGGAATATTTTTCAGGATGTCTCAAAGTCCAGGATGACAATGCCAGGTATCATCTGCCTCAAAACTGTAAAAAGACTGGATCAGGAGGAATGAAGAGAGTACTGACTTCCCGTCTTTCAGATATGAAAAGATATGCTGAAGAAGATTTTGTGCAGAGCTTTGCCATATGATAAAGAATCTTAGCGAAAAATTATGGAACTGAACAAAAAGAAGTGAAGGTGCATATGGTTGTCGGAATAATGCCAAGGTAAATGCATGAATGTGCACCATAATCCTGCCAAAATACAATAATGGACTCATAAGTTTCTGGGATTTCTTAAACAAAGAAAGATGGAATTCCCATAAATTCACAATTCATAAATTGATCTTCGAATGCAAATTAGTTGATACATTTGCATGCAAATGCATATTAATTTTCACAAAATCTAGACTAATCTGGTGAAATAATATCAATATTCTCTTTGATATGATGTAGGCCTACTTATAAAGAAGAACTCATTCATTGGCAATAAACATTTTGATTTTTCTTAATTTGCATACTACATCTGAAGTTCAGATATGCAACATTATTATGTACAACCATTTGATAAAATGTGAATATGTTGAGGCCAGAAGACATGTCTAAGTACCTACATCCAACTTATGACCAGGCATACATGGCAGGCCTACTATCATATCTGCTAACACTCAAATATACAAATGACTATCTCATTATCTATCTGTGATACAAAAATGAAATCGTTGTAGGTTTTGCCCTGTCTATAATGCAAAAAAACACACAAAAAACATTTAATGTAAACATTTGATGTAGGCCTACAGGCCTAAACCTAAGCTATGACATACTTTAAAGCCCACTCATTCACTTGTAATTGTACAGGGCCCATTAAGATTAAAAGATCCCCAGGTAAGAAATATGATCTAGATTGAACAAATCAGCCTACTAGACTGTACAAAAAAATCGTCAGGCGCCAATCACAGTCCTGGACGTCTTGGACTCGAGGGGGCTGTTGACGTCAGTTGGTTTTTTTCTTCATTGTTTTGAACAGGTCAAGATGGCGGAGGAGGAGAGCAGGTTGAAGCACAGGAATTACTGTGATAATAACTGCAAAAACCTTGTCTTGGACGAAGGTAGCTATTAAACTGTAAGGTAACTATTAAATGCTTGGTGCTGCTGGTCTATACAATTAGGTTCAAAGTGGTTCTGAACGTTTGGGCTGATGCCTTTTTGGTATTCACCGTTGGATGCTCCGGGGATTGCTGAGTTGCTTGGTGGTGGCTAGCTAGGTCGGTCGGTATATATCTATAGCTGATGGTAAAGCAGATTGGAATTGGTTTTGTATTTTATGATATTGTATTTTGTCAAATGTTGCGCATAATGCCATGTTATTGGGAATTTCCATGTGTGGATATTATCTTCAGTATCTTGACGGTTCTTCGCAGAGTAGGTTACAGTACAGTAGGCTACAATGTTAAGTGATGTTGATAGCTAACCAGTGGCATTCCTCAGTCGGGCAAAGCTATCTAACGTTAGCTATCTGTAACGCTAACGTTAGTAGAAAATGAATTGCTCTTCATCCGATTGATTGATGTCATGACCACGACTATTGCAACGTTTTTTGTGCAATATATGATTTTGCCACGCAGATGAATGTTACTCGTCCTCAGGATGAATTAGTGTGATATGTCTGCTTTGCATACTTATTAATTAACTGGAAAGTTAGCTCTTCATAATGTGCCGCCTTGGGCTGATATTGCTATTTTTTGTTTTGTTTTATTTTTTATTTGCTAGAAACTAGCCTACTCGTCACATTTTTGAAGATATTTAACAGATGTTCTTAAATCCTGTTGTGAAAAAATTCTAATAGATTAATGGCCATTTCCACTGCCTCTATGGCATTCTTTGAATTTCCTGGTAGACTGTGTTTTCTTTAGAAAACTTGACATTCTTCTGTAAGGAATATCTGTTAGCCTAGTTAAGAATAGTAGAATTATGAAGCTTGTTTTGGCTGTAACTGCTTACAGCTTGGAGTTATGACCTAGCACATTGCTGTTCTGAGCACTGAACCTTGATCCCTGGTGTTGTTAACAGCCACGTGCAGAGTTTCAAGGACTTTGTGTTTTTAAGCCAGTTGTAAGCATACTAAATGAAGGGTATTTGTTTTTTTCTGCTATTGAACATTTTGAGGTTTAGTGGCATGGAAGATTTCCTTAAAGTTGCAGAAACTTTTTAAAAAGATCTTATAACCCTTTAAAAAAAAAGGGGGTTAAGGCCTATGCAATGCTGTGCTTACCTTGCCATAGTTGAATAATGACAGTATGTAAGATACAGTGAACTCCTACCAACTACCAAATACCATACACCTACCAACTGGCTATGATGTTATATTGCAGTGTTTCATGTAGTTTAACCTACCTATCAAAAAAGAAGGTCTCAAGGATGATTAGTGTGTGAACGCTATAATGTTAGCTGCAAGTGCAAAGTTACTGTATTTTTCGGACTGTAAGTCGCTCCGGAGTGTAAGTCGCATCAGTCAAAAAATGTGTCATGAAGAAGAAAAAAAAACATAAATAAGTCGCACCGGACTATTTAGAAATTTATTTCGCAAAATCCAAGACTAAGAACAGACAGACTGTGTAACTGGACACACAGAGGCCAAAAAGATTGAGAATTTTACTGGGAATGTTAATGAAGACCAAGGAGTTACGTGACAGGCTAGTCGATTTTGCCTTCAAAGTGGTACTCAGTAGTTCGTATGGCCCCCACATGCTTGAAGACGTTGGGTCATGCTCCTAATGAGACGTCGAATGGTGTCCTGGGGGATTTGCTCCCAGATGTGGACACAGCCATCACTGATCTCCTTGACAGTCTGTGGTGCAACCTGGCGATGTTTGATGGACTTTGATGGCAATGTGCGCACCTGTAATTGCCTTCGGGAACCGGTGGAAAAAAATGTGCGGTTGGATTATCTTGTGGCTGACAGAGGCCACGGAACCATCTCCGTACGTTAACTCTAGTTAAGCTCCTCAGCTGACAGGGGCTCCTGTTAGCACATAAGCCTAGTTGCTGTTAAAAAATACCCACTAGCGCTGGGATCCTAATCACTTCAACACTGGCATGTAACATGCTCAAAACTATTGCATGTTATGGGGAAGACATGACATTTCTTGAAGCATTTGAATGAACTTGAAAGCAGAGTCCCTGACGTTAGATTAGGTTGCCTGCAAATGCTGTTGTCCATGACCTCGCAGTTTTATGGCAAGCCATTTAACATACCTTATGGCAAGCCGCCTACACTGGGTAAGGCCATCCTTAAAAATATTTTTTTGTTTGCAGTAACAGCCAAAAAAATTAAAAATGGGTCGGTAGGTAGGTCAATATTTTTTTTCAGATTCAAAGTAAAAAAAAAAAAAAATACAATTTTGGTCATGGTGATTACTAGGAATGAATTTACACAAATGTGCATATCGTGGCGTAACTGACTGGGTCTTCAACCCGTGCCTTCAGCACCATTGCAAACCTCATTCTGATGCAGGTTATATAGACCAGCCTTTCTCAAACTTCTTTGACCTGAGGCCCGGTCATGGCAGACTTTTTGGGTCATAGGGCTCATCTACATGTACCCAGAAAGAAGGCTACAATAGCTCTTGGCCACGTTATATTGAAATTTGACTATACAATACTCAATGCTATACAGTGTATTATACAGTCTCTGCTCTGTTTCTAAGGAAGTTCCAAAAACAACGTCGTTCTATTAAGTTTAAGTTAAATAAATAAATAGCCTTCCAACAGGTTGAAGCGGAGCTTTGATACCAACGTTATCGATTAGTTTCAGTTTCTCTCGGCGCAGGCGACGCATTGAATGAATGCTCATACCACCACTTAATTGTAGGGCTCCATGTTTAATGACATCGATAGCAGAAACGTTTGTTTTCTTTTTTTTAGTCGATCCGCGGTTTCTTGATCAACTGCGCAGCAAATTATCAGATGAAGCACCGGGCCTAATTTCACTCCACGACTCCGCGGACCAGCAGTCTCCATGTTGCAGACCCATATTTTGAGAAATGCTGAATAGACCACAACCAATTTCAATACTCCGACAGGGTCACCGTTTGACTAAGGGGAGAAGGGATGAGAAAAGATCTGGCCACAGTTCTTCCAGAACTTCGTGCCAAGTAAAAGCGTTATCAGTTTGTGTGAATGAAGCGAGGCGTGAGCCATAGTGTGGCATCGCGAAAACCAATGGTGTAGAGATGACGGCACAGGTTTTTTTTTTTATGTGAGCCACGTTTGCATGTAGGCAATTTGTATTCTCTGTTTACTTGAAAAACAGAGCTTATTAGGGCTGTCACTTTGACGCTTCGAAAATCAATTAAACTTGAAAGCAGAGCTTATTAGGGCTGTCATTGGACCAACCAACAACACAAGTTTCAAAACTAAAATAGGGAATCGATTTTAACCAAATATGTACACTATTCATTTTAAAACGAATTAAACAAATAAAAATCTAGATGTAACAAAACTCACAAACAAGCAGTAAGCATTCGCGAAAGCTAAAAGAAAATTCCCACCAATTTTACGCACCGGAAACAGCTGTTTCAATCGGCTGCTGTGCTGCTGGTGTTTTGCCAAATAATTGAGGACAACGCGATCAACCTCTGCGACATGAGAGAGACGAGTGATGGGCTCTAATAACTATCTAGTTCGATATGGAAGCACTTCGGGGTTTGGGTATATCAAACTATGGAGAAGGACAAAGCGGTATGCAAACTGTGCAGTCGTGGAGTTCTAATGTGGCGAAATTTGTTTGACATTTCTAATTGTAAACGCAGCCACGTTGAAGCCTGCAGTAATGTTTTTCACTGATGTTATGGCAGTCCACTCTGCTTATTGTTTTTCGAGAATGTTGCATTCCTGTTTGTCATTGTGCACGAAACTTCACGCCAAGAAATCATCAGAAATATTGCTGGCTTGTGCGTATTCAAGCCCCCCTTTATGTTCGTCCTAATGCCTGTTAGTTGTTCGTGGATTGGCCTATATTTGCCGTTGAAAATTGAAACGTCTTTAGACATGAAAAATCGATTTTACAATCGATTCAATGAACAATTATGTCTCAAGAATCGAACAGGATTTTTTCACAAAAGTGACAGCCTTAGAGCTTATGTGTGCATCCATGGCAAGCTGTTTTAACATTTGAATGTATTATGCGTAGAAGCAATGATAGTAAATGGAATATAACAGTTCAATTTCATGTTCATGTTCTTATCAATAAAAAAAAGCAATTCATGCTTTAGACCATTTTGTTGTAAAAAAAGAACCGGTTCAGGCATCGTTTAGCAGGGCTCTACAGTGCGCCCATTACACTCGCACATGCGAGTAAAAATGATGGCGTGCGAGTGCAAAAAAAAATATTTAGGCGCACTGGTGCGAATGACTTCTAACCATGTCTACAAAATACACCACAACATCGAGAAACATTACTGGTGCAAACCATAGAATCAAGTCGCAAATGCAGCATAAAAACTACACCTTCCATCAACGTTAGCAGTTTCGCGTTGTGACTCGCTAGTAGTCGCTTCTATCAAATCCAAGAGCGCGCAGAAAAAGCGGAAAGTTAGATTAGCCAGCCAAATGCAAAGATTGAAGAAATTAGTTCTTCTATCCACTGAATTTATCGGCTATAGGAGGAACAGGATGAGATTCTGAGAATGCAGTGAGAGAAGGAAAGGTAACCTAACATGCCTTTTAGCCCAGTTGACTTATTGGCTGCAATATGCAAAATATAGCTGTAGCGAACAGGCACAAAAGTAGCCTCCCATAATACTTCCATTTTATTCAAAGTTAGAACGCTACTGACAACTCCAGGCTTCCACGCATGCTTGTTTGCTTACACCGAACACAAGCTGAAGTGCAAAACGAAAGTAGGCCTAACGTTTGCCTACTGCCCCCATCAACGCAGATATTTCAAATAAAAAATAAAAGTATGAAAAAATATATATCCTTGATTAGACTATGTTGGGTTTTGTTGAAGAGAAAATGGACTGTTTTAGTAGTAGTATTAGGCAGTATACAGTCAGATAGGTCACCATGGGCATATTTGGATTAGCTACAGATGGATTCACAAATAAATAAATTAGCCTGCATTTGGCAGGATACTTGATATACAGGCTAAATGCAAATATGGCAATGTATTCTATTATTTTGCATTAACAAAATGTAGGAAAATAGAACAGACTGAAAATAAAGTAGCCACTGATCTTTAAAATCTTGTTTCCTGTAGTCTAAATGTTGTCAGTCATTCTTAATCTTCGCAATTGGTGCACTGGCATGTTTAACTGTTAGCTGCAGTGTAATGTTAGATTATGTGTAAGTTAAGTACAGAACTGACTATGCGCCCAAATTTTTGTCTGTGCTCCTAATTTTTTTGACTTGGCCGCACAAGTGCTCCTGGAAAAAAATGTTAGTGTAGAGCCCTGCCGTTTAGCCAGTGGTGGATACCCAACCGTACTCACGGCACAAAGGGGAGTTGTTATAAATAGTTATGGCAGTGGGTAGGAATGATTTTCTAACGGTCCTTGTTACAGCGAAGTTGGAGCAACGTCCAGCTGAAAACACTGTTGTCTGACCAGTCAGTGTTCAGTGGATGTGAGGTGTTGTCCATAATGTTAAGGAGCTTTTGCAACATCCTTCTTTCAACAACTAACTCTACGGGTTCAAGTGTACTTCCAATTACAGAGCCAGCTCTTTTAATCAACTTGTTAAGTTTTTTTGTGTTTCCTTCTACTAAGACATTCTTCCTGACCCGCATTTTTAAATCTGTCTGCATCATTTTGGATCCAGTATTCTGCATAGTCTCTTTCTCTGAAACGTTCGGACACGGCAGTGCGCTGTACTGCATAATCTTGATTGGAGCTATGCGTCGTATTCAATTGAATTGACTAATAGGTAAACTATGTTTTAAGGGAGTGGGGTGGTAACTTTTCCCATGCAAAATTCAGGGGAAGGTCAGTTTTCAGTGTATCACCATCTTTGGAGATCAACAGGTCTAGAAAACATACGAACGATGGTAGAGAGGTAACATGCGGTTTTAGAAAAGAGATCTCGAAATCTTTTCACTGAGTGAACTGATGCCTGCAAAACAATAGGTCTTTCCCTTTTTAGAATAAATAAAGTATTTCTTGGAGCCCATATACAGTGTGCAGACCATGTCCTTCTCTTGCTCCCGTTGGTGAACCACACCTGAGCAAGCACACTTTGCAGTTTCTTGGAAATAATTTAATTGTATTACAGCTGCTAAAGTGATCACTCATATTTCTAGCCGAATTTGTCTGGACTCTCAGTTGTGATACGTTTCATGAACTGGCCCCCATTACTAACTATATGAATAGTCCTGGAATACACTTATCTTTCAGCTGCTGCAAATCTTTTTAGAAATGGAAATGTGTTCTCATTTTTACTTATCTTATTAACTTACTTTGGTGTCTGTTTGGATTTAAAGGCCTGAGTAGTGAATTAAATAGTCAGGACATTGTAATTATTTTTGTTTCCTTTTTCAGATGTACATGGAGTTCAGGACATGTCCATTCAGAAAGGCCTAAAAGTTCTGTGTGACGGCGATGCAATGCCCTTTGTAGAAGAACAGAAGATGGCTGAGCCGGTCCAGGTTGTGGTGGCCAACGAGGATGATCATGAGTTTGTTTTAGACGAGGTTACCCTGGAGCGGATCTTGCTGCAGGAAAACATCCGAGACCTCAACGTTGTAGTGGTGTCTGTTGCTGGAGCTTTTCGTAAGGGCAAGTCTTTCCTTTTGGATTTCATGCTCCGGTACATGTATAACCAGGTAAGTAACTTACTGTGATTTACTGAAACAACAGTAACTTACTGTGACTTACTGCTTTGTGAAGATGCTTGTAATGTACCATCACCATGATTCAAACATAGCTTTACTTAGACATATTTTGAATGTGGAACACTTGCATTTATATTTGAGTTCGGAAAATTTAGTTTGGAGTTGCTCCATTGAGAAGTCACAATGCCCGAACCAGAGGTGTTAAGGCCAAGGTGTTTTTAGTCGACGAGTCATTTTACTATTGACTGCCTATTTAATTTTGGTCTCCCGCCTCAAAAGGCTCACTGTAATGTTATTAACTCTTGAGAAGTACAATGACTGTCTTTGGATGTTAAACAGAAAAATAAATAAATAAACAGGCTACTTAGACTTTTGCAGTAATTCAATTTTAGGCAGAGCTAAGCGGGGGGAGCTCAGCTAAGCGTAGTAGACTAGTCCAGACTCTGACTATTATGGCATTGTGGAAATTGCAATAAATGAAGTGAAGAGAGTGTCTCACATTGACAGCGCAACGGCGTGTCGTTTATTTATTCATGCAAAAAAATGTAAAACGAACATGACGCCACCCGTGATATTAACAATCAAGGTTCGCGTCATTAAAGAGACAGCATCCCTATAACACAGAACAAGATAGTACATTGACATGTCGTGTGGAACACATCTCAGATCGTAGCATAACTCACAACACCGAACACACTTGCCACAAGCAGAGCTGTAGCTCGACATCATAACATATCAGCACTCTGAAGTTTGCGGGAACCCTCCCATACGCAGCCCCGACATTAATTAGTTCTTGTGCCAGCTCTTCAAACCCCTCGCCATTTACGGAAAAGGCCTAATGTCTTTACAAAGCGAAAGCTGACACACTTCTCCGTAATCATGTGTTTCCCCTTTGCAGGGTTGAGTTTTGTTGCTGTAACAAATTATATGATTGTAGGTTGATCCTAGGCACTGGCAGGTGTGGACAAGCTTTGATCAACATGCCGAATTCCCGGTCATTCTGCAGAAAGTTGCATCCTTTGGATTTCACATAGGCTAACCCACTGGCTCATTATTCTCATTATGCACATGGTGAAAAACTTTTCCACACCTCAGACTTTGCTTTCTTTGCCGGTGCAACAAAAACGTAAATGCCAGAGGCCAGCCTCCGTTTCACCTCCTCAGCATCCATTTTTGCATCTTTCTCGCAGCTAAATCACCTGACTGCTCATTTAGCCTACCGCGCAAAGCGAAGTGCAAGCCCGAGCACGCGTGAAATGATAGAAATTAAGCCCGAAACAGATCGAACCTCAAAGTCAAAGTCAAAGTCTTTATTGTCAATTTCTTCACATGTTCCAGACATACAAAGAGATCGAAATTACGTTTCTCACTATCCCACGGTGAAGACGAGACATATTTTACCAATTTAAGTCCACAGACAAACATAACATTCAAGTAAACAAAAAAGTAAGTAAATAAGAGGGCACATATAATAATGAAAAAATAAGAGCAGCAAAATTTGGTTGAAATTGTGCATAGACAGTCAATAAAATACTAGTGCAAAGTCAGGCCAATAAAAGGCTTGGGTAGTTCTGTTTGACCTAAGTAAGAAAGAAAGTGGCATAGTGGTGCAAGTTATGTAAGAGCAGCAGAAGTGTTGTGTTTTCAGGACAACAACAACAAGTTGTAAAGTGTGCAAGTGTGCAAGAGTAGTGCAGGCGGCCCATTGTGGGTCCAATGTCCAGGATGTTATGTAGCTGAGGGTGGAGGGGGAGAGGAGGGAGAGAGTTCAGCATCCTTACAGCTTGGTGTATGAAGCTGTTGGTGAGTCTGGTGGTGCGGGAGCGCAGGCTTCTGTACCTCTTCCCAGAGGGCAGTAGATCAAACAGATTGTGACTTGCATCACTCACAATTTTGGTCGCCTTGTGGGTGAGGTGGGTGGTGTAAATGTCCTTCAGGGAGGGGAGTGAAGCACCAATAATCCTTCCAGCTGTGTTCACTATGCGCTGCAGGGCTTTCCTGTTGTATTCAGTGCAGCTTCCGCTACCCACACAGCGATACAGCTGGAGAGGATGCTCTCAATGGTGCCTCGGTAGAATGTGGTCATGATGGCTGGTGGAGCACTTGCTCGCCCGAGTTTCCGCAGGAAGTACCTGTCGTGTCATGCCTGGTTGGTAGGCTAAAATCAATGGTTATCATGGGTGAAAACTCATGAACTTTGGCACCCATATCATCCCTTACAGTGTCTATTCAGGGACAGAGATTTTTCCCCAGGTGTGGCCCAGGGACTCCATAGCGCCCCCTTATGACATTGAGTCTTGTGGTCAGCAAATAATTTTACCCCCACACACAAAATTTGGTAGGGATGTGGACCTCCCTAAGACAAAAGGCAAAAATGCAAAGTGAGTAAGTGCTTCCAATAAATAAATAATGCAAAAACAAATAGCACACACATCAGAGATGTGCATTTGACAAATGCACCACATGTGAGTGCATTGTTGAATTCCGAAATGTCAAGTTTCGAGTCTTGGAAAACATTGGTATTGAGATGATCAGTCAACTTGAATGCAAGAGTTTTAAACAAATTTGCGCAGCGTGCTAGTAGGGTTGGGTATCGTTCGGGTTTTATCCGATACCTAAATATCGTGCTAAATCAACACTTTTAAAACGGTGCTGGTGCCTTGTTTTTACAATAAAATATCCAAACCAATGGTCGAATGCATGAATAGCTTTTTTTGATTGATAATACAATTTGAACATGAAATTGAAGTATATATTTAGTTTATTATCAATATATGTAGTTTCATTGCTTCTAGGCATACTTTTAATTGCAGACGGCTTGCCATAACTTTAAATGTTAAAGGAGAATTCCGGTGTGATATTGACCTAAAGTGTGTTGAAACATGATGCCGAGTGTGAACGTATGTCTCATAGCCCATCTCGGCTTGTCCCCTGCACTCCAAAATCTGAGCCTCGTAAATGGTGTAAAACAGTGATTTATTTGCATGGCTAGCTCGATGCCGAAGCACCACCATTGAAAAAGCTGTTGGTAGCATCGGCTAATTAGCGCCAGATTTTGGAGTGCAGGGGACAAGCCGAGATGGGCTATGAGACATAATGCTCACACTGGTATCATGTTTCAACACACTTTAGGTCAATATCACACCGGAATTCTCCTTTAAAATTACTTTCATGGATACACACACAATGGCAAGTAGCCTAATCAATTTTTCCTCTGCTTTTAAGTTTATCCAGTGCAGATGGCTTGCCATATCTTTAAATGTTAAAATGCCTTGCCTTCGAACTGCCAGGTCATGGACAGCGCAATTGCAAGAAGTCTTATCTATGGAGTCCGCTTTCAAGTTTATCCAATATGTTCTCAAATGCTTCAGTACATTTCATGTCTTCCCCCTTAAGTCTACATTCAACTTTTAAACTATCTACTGTCTCAGGTTTTAAGCATACAATCTGGCTCTCTTAAGACAGATCCTGTTCAACTGTTTCCTCTTCCAACAACTGTTTCAAAATAAAAGTCATCACTACAATAATTCACTATTAAATAATTTAACTATTTAAACTATCCAACTATTTAACTGTTCAGCCATTCCAACTGTCAGTTGTCATCACCTATGACTCCCGCCAACTGTTTCCTCTTCCCTCAACTATTTCAAAATAAAAATCCTCACTACAATAATTCACTATTAAATTATTTAACTATTTAAACTACTCAACTATTTAACTGTTCAGCCATTCCAACTGTCAGTTATCATCAACTATGACTCCTATGACACACGCCAACTGTTTCCTCTGCCCACAACTGTTTCCAAATTAAAGTTTGTTTTTGCATTTTCATGCACTGGTAATTCCGAGGAATTACATTTTCTAGTTAAAATGTGTAATACTTCTCATATCAATCCATCCTTTTTGACTATAGAAGTCAGATTTCTGGCTTGGAGGGAATGATGAGCCCCTTACAGGCTTCAGCTGGAGAGGAGGTTGTGAGCGTGAAACAACAGGCATCCTCGCATGGAGTGAAGTATTTGTAGTGGAGAAACCTGATGGAAACAAGGTAGTAAACTGATGAGGAATGGTTTGTGATTGCTGTATGTATGGTGTTTTATGTAAGAAATGTGACATCATTTTACAAATAATAATGACGTAACTACTCATCAGTAATTGATGCTGAGAATGGTGGATCTTGTTCCTTTTGTGTCTGCCATAGGTTGCTGTTTTGCTTATTGACACACAGGGAGCCTTTGACAGTCAGTCCACTATTAAGGACTGTGCTACTCTTTTCGCTTTGAGTACCATGATCAGCTCTGTTCAGGTGATTGTCATCTTGTTAATTTTGTTTTGCATTTTAAATTTCCTTCTTTCTTTCTTTAATGGACAAATTTGTGTCTTTGTATCTTTTGGTACATGGCTGAAAGATACAGATAGATTATTGCATTATTTTTTGATAACCCCTGTCCAACCCTTGTGTGATCCAGTGTAAGAGGTTTGAATTTAAATCATTTAAATATTTATTGGGTTTAAATCATTGGGATATTTATATAGTAGCTTTATTTAGGGTAAAATACAATTGTCTCCTATTTTTTGTCAACGAAAAATAAGTTTTAGTTTACAAAAATACATTTTAGTCGTATCTTGTCTTATCTCATTAACGATATTTCATGTTGATATCATCACAGTCGGTGTTGCCTTGTCTTAATCTCGTTTTAGTCATGGAAAAAAGGTCTAAAAATACTAGTGTGGACAGTAACACTGTTAGCTGTCTGCCCTGTCTGTATGCTACAAAGCTAGTGTGCTGAGGTATTTATAATCAAAGACTACTCCTTCAAGAATTGCTCCACCACTATCACCACTAGTCTGGGATGTCATTTATTTTGCTTTTTCTCTGTGTTATTTCATACCATCAACTTAACATTAACACAGACAATTACATTTTGTTAACTTTGTAAGGCATGAAAGTACAGTTCAAATACCATACATTTTGTACAATTGTCAAAATGCCATTTTCATTGTAACAAGCCCCCACTGTTTAGGTGTTTAGAGAAGTTTCTGTTTTGATAGCGTGATGGTAATACAAATGATTTTTGCACTGATATTTTGGAATACATGTGTAATTTCATTGTAGCGTTTAGTATGTTGTATGTTATTAGTATGTTATTAATTAAATTAAATACTAGATGTAAATCACTTTTTGTATTGATCCTGAAGTGTGTTTTTGTTTTTAAACTTGTAATTTTGTCAATTGTCTTTCAGGTATATAATTTGTCACAAAATGTACAGGAAGATGATCTTCAGCACCTTCAGGTATAAAATACTAATGTTTCTGTTAATAATAAAAATGCTTGTTATATTTGTTGTTTGAATAGCAATATTTGAAATCACAAGGTCAATGACAATGACACAATGACACTGCACAAAAGCACAACAGAAAGGGGAGAGATCAAATTTGTGTCTTCTGAGTTAATTATGTCAAGAGAACGTTA
Source organism: Alosa alosa (assembly GCF_017589495.1). Lineage (NCBI taxonomy): Eukaryota > Metazoa > Chordata > Actinopteri > Clupeiformes > Clupeidae > Alosa > Alosa alosa. The sequence continues at coordinate 36,191,323 of NC_063195.1, read as the reverse complement.
TGGTTATGGGATTTGGCATAAGATGGCAGGGAGCAGATCCAGTAAGTGCAGAGACTTTCTAATGTGGAGACACAGCATCTCTTAGGTTCATCAAACTGAGCAATTATTTTAGCAACTTTTTCAGTGAAAAATGTTGCAAAGTCATCTGCTGACCGTGAAGTAGGTCTTGGCGGGGGTGGTGGATTGAGAAGAGACTTGAAAGTAGAAAAAAGCTTCTGAGTTTACGCCGGAACGAAACAGTAGGATGAGGAGCTATCCAGATCCGTTATGAGATAGAGAGGGGCGGGGCAAGGAAAGGCTGTGTGCGTGAAAAGCACAGCTCAATGAAAGAATTGTATCTAATTTAAATAGTAAAACATATTATATAATATTATTGTGTGGCGGCCACTGTAGATTTTATGGTGGCCCGCCACAGATTAGTCAATGTATGGGAAACATAAGAGTATAGTTACGTAGCAGAATTATATCAAGATCCTTACCAGCCTTGTGAGTAGGAGGACTGTGGACATGTGTGATATTAAATGAGGTGAGTAGGGGACAGGAAGTCAACTGAAGACGAGTTATCCAAATGAACATTAAAGTCTCCAAGGATTAATAATGGACATGTATCCATTAGGATAGCAGACAGTAGAATGTCTAACTCATTCACAAAGCTGCCAAGTTGTCCTGGAGGGCAATAAATAACCACCAAGTATAATTTGTAGGGCTCAGTTATGATGATGGCATGATATTCAAATGAGTTGTGGTTCTGAGCAGGCAGCAACTGAGTAAACCTCCAGTCATCAGAGACAAGAAAGCCGGGACTGCCTCCTCTACCAGATGAACGACTGGTATGCGAAAAGTCAAACTTTCGCACCCTGCGTCTATTACATAGGAGAACCGGGACTTTTTAATGAAATGTCGCTTACAAAGACATCGTACCACACTGAAAGCTGATATTTTGTCACTAGCAACCTACATCTGTCCTCATTTTCAGCTCTGAATAAAACCGTTCATGAGTTATTTAAGCAGAAGTTGAATGTGCGTGTTTCATTCGTCCCTCCTGGCCAGTACGAATGAAACCGGCAAGAGTGGCGAAAGAAACATACAGTTACTATGTACTTCCCGCAACTTCAATATTTGACAACATATGATTATAGGTGTTATTTTGGATAGATTGCTGATGGGCTATAGGCCTACATATCTGTTAACAACTTTTTGCCGTCATCGTGAAGCACGTATCTCTCGGTTATGGAAATATCATGCAATATGCCATTTTTTATAGTTAGAACAATATGTGTTCCAAATTATATCATGTTTCTATAGTGCAACATGTTATTTCACTGTTTTTACGTGGGTTAGGGCACCACACGTCCAAATAAGTGCCCTTAATGACCCACAGGCCGTCAGTGTCCATAGGTTAACATTGCAAAACTCGAAAGCTTGCCAGGCCTCCCGTGCCTAGTTACGGGTTACTAAGCCACGATTGGCCTGTGGCGGTTTTCGGGCGTGGCTTTGGAAGGGTCAATTGCAGAAATTCTTATTTTTAAAATTTAAAATGTGGCCTATTGAAAAACGTATGTGATTGATCCAGCTACAAAAGACAGCACTGGTTAAACAAGGCGCAGGTAGTTGCTTGCTAACATGGTAACGCAAAGCAGGTGGCTGGCAGATAGATTGTACATGAGCTCAGACATAGTTTTTAGATTTAATAGTACTTATTTCTCTTAGATTTCTCTTATTTCTTTTAGATTTAATAGTGCTTATTAGTTTAGTAAATTAGATAAATTAGTTCAGTGTTTCCCATACATTGACTAATCTGTGGAGGGGCGGCACAAAATCAAAATCGGCCGCCACACATTAATATTCTATGTTTAATTTAATTTAAATTAAATATAAGCTCAAATCCTTGCATTGCAATCAAGCAGTATCTCAAAGCTAACGTTAGAATACTGTTTGGATGTCGAATTTAGCATGCTTAGCCTACTTACAGCTGCTTGTCAATTTTGTTGAAAGGCTCATTTTATGAGCCTTGATACTGAATGTTTGCATAATTCCATTTGGAAAAGTGTTTTCCAAAATTCAAAAGTGGGAAACCCAAGGAGAAGTACAAACCTTTATTTTAACTGTTGTCCAAGTCAGCTACCGCCATTTGAATCCAATTCTGTGGGAAACACTAGTTGGTAACGGAACTGTTGTATGAAAGTAATGACACTCGTGGTTGTAGAGTTAGTAAAGGAGATTGCCATGGCTGTAATTGCCTTCGGCCTCGTGCCTACGGCAGAATTACAGCTGTGGCGATATCCTTTACCAACCCCACTCCCACTCGTGTCATATTGCTTAAGTATGTGTATGCTGTACTGTATAAAAAGATAAACACTTAAACTTGTGTTTTGTTTCACAGCTTTTTACAGAATATGGAAGACTTGCCATGGAAGAAGTCTATTTAAAACCATTTCAAGTATGATTCATGATTTTCAAGTTTTCAAACCCCTTTCAGCTCAGTGTTTCACAACATCCTAACTAGTTTTGCACAGAGGTTGCACCACTACCAGCTTACCAGTAGTCAGCTAGAGGTGTAAAAAAGTCTGATCACAATTGCATACCTGTGTACTATGGGGTACTTAGACAGAAGTTCCCATGAGGCCATGACTTACTTATAATATGATGATTAAATGAATTATCATGAACTTAAGGCCGCTCAAAGACAGACCAATCATCATAAGCCCTTCAGCCGTTTACAAATGCGTGTTTTTGATGTCCTCATAAATAGCAACAGCTGACACCAGCAGTGATTTGACTGTTTTTAGGATACAAAGAAGATGAATGGTGTACAAATGCTTATTTGATTCCTATAGAACCTTTCTAAAGAAGTGGATGGAACAGTTACAGTAACTTATCCAGTCAATAAGTGGAATGCTCAACTTAGTTGGTGAATTTGCCCTTTTCATTATTTAATAACTTCTAATAATCAAACATGCTATGCTGAGACTGCTTATGTCTTCTGACCTAGAGAATTGTTCCAGCCTCAAGACCCCTTCGCTGCGCGTCGGGGTCCGGTTCGCCGTGTCGGGACTTATTTTCCCAATAATGACCGGCGTTCTATACATTATCCCTTACGTGTTCTCCTACCCTTCACATAACCTCACATAACTGTTTCATCCACTGCTAATAAATTATAATACAATGGTGATGTAATCCAAAGTATTCAGAATATGTTACTCACTTTGAGTAATCTATCGGAATACGTTTTACATTACAAAATACATTTTAGGCCTTGTGTTTTGTAGTGGGATACATTTTAACCTGTTGAGGAGTACGGTCACAAATATGTGATCAGATGCAGCTGGGCCCCTGAGAGTACGATCACAAATATGTGATTAGAACGTTTTCGAAAAAGGTTCTATACCATGACTCAACAATTACCCTCAGGGACTTTTCTGCCATTAAACAATTCACCCTTCGCTAAGTCCCGCCCTCCTTAGTTACTGTTGCTATGCCTGACAAGCTTTAGCACCCTGCACGTCTATTACATAGGGGGAGAACCGGGACTTTTCAATGAAATGTCATTTACAAAGACATCGTACCACACTGGAAGCTAATATTTTGTCACTAGCAACCTACAGTGGGCAGTGCTTCGACTTGGCCAGCTTCCCTCGCGGTCCGCGCGCGGCATCACGCGGCATCACGCGGCATCACGCGGCATCACGCGGCATCACGCGGCATCACACGGCTTCAATTTGTATTTTTCCAGTGACGCTGCAACAACCAGCAGAGGTCTGAAGTGAGCAGGGTGTCTCGTAAAAAGAAATGGAGCTGGAAAACCCTACACAGACTTCACTACAGACTTTAGCAGACTGGTTTAGAAATAATTTAATAGCCAGAAATATGCCTGCCCTGCCCTAATAAAGAAATATTTGGTTAACGGCGCGAGTGAATCCCGCTTTGCAGCCGAGAAGAAAACGCTAGGACAAATTAAACATTCTGGTTTTCTCCGAAAGTACAACGATGATAGACAGACATCATTTGGACAAAATATAGAGCATATTAACCTCCGCTGCTCAGCCAAAAGCCTTTACTGTTACGGCCCTGTTATCACGGAGTTACAGGCTTATAAACCATTTTGATGGTCACAAGTTTACTTCATTAGCTTATTTTTTTTGATTATTAAAGAGTGTTTTTCATTTAAAGGCTTGACTTCGCGGCTTATTCAGAAGAGCATTTAGTGCTCTCCCAATCCCAGACGCTCACATTGTATGTTTGTTTGTAATGGATGCAAACCGCGAGATACACTTGTCATAGACGCTGATACCGCGGTGTCCGCCTCTCGGGCACCCACTGAAAACATTGAGCACCCACGCAGCCAGCTTATAGTCCCGCTAAATTTACATTCAACACCCAGTTTATGTTAAATTCAGCATCTCTCATAATGTGATTGGATATGTTGCTGTCAATTCCCTACTCCATATACTAACCACCAATGAGAGCATCTCTCGTATGAAAATTCCTGACACTTCCCACCTGAAGAATTAACGCAAGGCTTTGTCTGGTCTTCAGCCCCGAATGTTTAAAATGTATATAGCCCTGAATATCATTTTAAAAGTAGTCTGACAAAGCTTATTGTTTTGTGACACAGCTAAACACTGGTACCTCATAGAACGTCTATAACATAGCCTAGGTGGTCGCAACTCACAAAAGTAAAGTAGATAGAAAGAACTCACGCAAATCTAGTATCACTGTGCTTTATGATTGTTGGCTTCTGATGTTATCTTGCTAATTCACTGAACTGCATTAGGTGACACAAATGGTATTGCTTTTATCTTATAACTCCTTGTCTGAACGACTACCAGGCCTATGGTTTTTAAAAGTCAGATGTCCCTGACAAAGACATTCGAAAATTAAGAGTGTTTATTGACCCTTGAAGACATCGCGGTCTGGTGCGCTATGTAGATCGTTTCTCGTACCATTTAATTTCTCAGAATTTAGGTCTACTAGGCCTACAATAACGTCATCACCAAATACATCTTTTATATTTAGTTGATCAACCACAAAGAGTAGCATAGGCCTACTGTGCACAGTGCTGAGTTGTTGTAGATGAGAGGCAACCCCTTGTTTCAAATAGCCTGGACAACATGTTACCTGGGTGTTGCCTACTTTATTAATTAATGGTAGCCTACACTAGTTAATTGATTCGCGTAACATATTAGTTAGCTCAAAGAGTAGGGAATCAGGATGGAGAGAGTCACGCGTGTGTTGCTTTTGCGGGATCGAATCCAGTTTAATGCTAGTTTTCAAAACATATATTTTTACATGTCTTTTGTCCGAGTGGCTGTAATGTAGCCGAGCTCATGGCGTGATGAAAAGCGCCTTCAAACCGCCTAAAAGAACTTGTTTGTGAATGTCTGACAACTGCTGCAGCGCATGCACGCGCAAGGAAACCAGTAGGTGGAGAAACCAGAAGGCACACAACACTGGAACGATTTTAAGGCTATTTCGCATAGGCTACTCAATGGGGCTATTTCACACGCATTATAGCGACCCCCACTCACCGGGGTTTGGTTGAAGGTATTAATAGACGACATGAGCCTACAGTGGACTAGGGCTGTCAAAATTGCTCAAAAATGACGTTCGAATATCCCCTCTAAAATAAACACATGTATTCGAATATATTGGAATATCTAGGCTATATTATTTGCGCATTATGTCAGTGACGGGCATCATGTCATCTGTTTTTAACTTTTTGTATGGTTATTGCTTGACAGGGGGGATCCCAAGCAGCTTTCAGCCTTAAGGCATTTCCTAATTCACCCCACACAGATATTCATGTTCGCAAATGATGAAACTATTTCGGCATAGCCTATAAGCAGTTTAATTAAATGTAATGTTAGTTGTAAACAAACGGGCTACTTGGTGAGGCTTGGCCTCACAGATGCGCTCGTGCCTTAAATGGCAATACAAATCTTCATGATAGGCCTATTAACTGACTGCCCGATTCACGTTGGCTGGGGGGCAGGGGGGGCCATCAGACATTTGTTCCCAAGGGTCTATGAATTGTTAATCCGGCCCTGCCCCCAACGAACGCAATTTGATTTGCTGGTAACCAGCCACAAATAGCCTACAGATTCTTCCGTGCGTACATTCTCTATTCTCTCCAAAATGTGCCCGTTCTATAGGCTGGCCAAGTCGTAATTCTGCATAAAAAGCAGATGTATTTGTTTATTGTACAGAAAAATAAAAATGACATGTCAAACAGTCAATTGACTACATTGCAGTCAAGAAGTAGGGCAAATTAATTTACTGAAACCAAACGTGGGTCATAGTTGTCTAAGCCTCTATAGCGTAGCCTGTTAAAAACGTCGCAGAAGCCTACCCAAGGCTACAGATGAATTCTGAACAGTTATTTCTCTACTGGCTCAATTATCACATCACTGTTTTGATTTGCGTAGTTGCGTTAACCCAACACTGGGTTGCTGTCTAATAATGTAGACAGCAAATTTCGATTTCCGTTACCACCGTGTAGTCAAGCCTTAAGCCATACCCAAGTAGCCTAAATCGAGGTAAATCAAGCTTTTTCAGAAGGGGCAGGCAGAGCGATGTACAGTGGCAGAGCGACGCACAGTGGCTGAAAGTGCTACTAAAGCTTCACGCAGCTTCACGCCTCGTAATGCGCGACTGAAGTGGCCATTTGAAAGTGATGCCCACTGTACATCTGTCCTCTGACAAATACAGTTGGAATTTCATCTCTAAACAAAATCTTTCATGAGTTATTTAAGCAGAAGTCGAATGTGCGTTTTGTTTCATTCGACTCTCCTGGCCAGAATGAATGGAACAGGCATGGGGGACGAAAGAAACATACCATTTAAGCTATGTACTTCCCACAACTTCAATATTTGACAACATATCATGAATGGTACTTCAAATAGGTGTTATTTTTAATAGATTTCTGATGGGCTATACATCTTGGTGAACGTCTGTTTAACAACTTCTTGCCGTTATCGTGAAGCGTGTATCTCGCGGTTATGGAAATATCATGCAATATGCCATTTTTATAGTTAGAACAATATGTGTTCCCAATTATATCATGTTTCTATAGTGTAACATATTATTTTACTGTGTCTTTACGTGGGTTAGGGCACCAGACATCCAAATAAGTGCCCTTCATGACCCACAGGCCTTCAGTCTCCACAGGTTAACATGGCAAAACTCGAAAAGCTTGTCAGACCTCCCGTGTCTAGTGACTGGTTGCTAAGCCACGATTGGCCTGTGGCGGTTTTCGGGTGTGGCTTAGCGAAGGGTGAATTTTAAGAACACTGAAACTATAGAACGTTCACTTAGAATTCTAGAAGGAGCCAGGAAAATAATTCACTCTCTGGGGAATGGCATTGTCTTAAAGAATTCACTCCTCAACAGGTTAAATGTAACCTTCCCAACCCTTGGTGCAGGGTCATATCTCTCCATCTTTCTAATGGTACACAAAAACAACTATGTAATAGTTGGTAACTATCTACAATATCTTGATATGTTACAATAACACCTTTTTTCTTTCGACAGTCCCTAGTGTTCCTCATAAGAGACTGGAGTTACCCCTATGAACATGCTTATGGCCTTGAGGGAGGAAAGACATTTCTAGAGAAAAGGCTTCAGGTAGCATAATATTAAGCACCTTATTCAATTGTTTTTTTATTCAAGTTAATATGTTGAGTAAAATCTCCTCTTGATGTCTACCAGGTGAAACAAAACCAGCATGAAGAGCTGCAGAATGTCAGGAAACACATACACTCCTGCTTCTCAAACATCAGCTGCTTCCTACTGCCTCACCCAGGCCTCAAAGTTGCCACAAACCCCAACTTTGATGGCAGACTCAATGGTAGTTCTACCCTGCCCCTGTGTTTTATAACAATTAATATGTGTCAACAATTGAAAATGGTGATAACCTGTAAAAAGTTTTTATTCCTCTCAGTATAGTATAGTATAGTATATAAGTATATAGTATATAATATATTCTGCCTTTATCCTAATCCGTGAATTAGTAAAACACACTCGGCACACAGTGAACACACAGTGAGGTGAAGCACACACTAATCCCGGCGCAGTGAGCTGCCTGCAACAACAGCGGCGCTCGGGGAGCAGTGAGGGGTTAGTTGCCTTGCTCAAGGGCACTTCAGCCGTGCCTACTGGTCGGGGTTCGAACCGGTAACCCTCCGGTTACAAGTCCGAAGCGCTAACCAATAGTTCAGACCACTCCATGAATGTTCTTTTACATTTTGTAGACCTTTCGCGGGAGAATCTTTTGTAAATTTATTTCTTTAAGAAATAGGCCTGATACATGCCTGCAAGGTTGTTCGCCAGCTACAGCAGCCATCTACCTAATGTTCAACTGCAGAGCGAGTGATGGAATGTTTCAACTTCCATTTCAATGGGGAAAAAAGCCGAGTAAAGTGCAGCACAAGCGGCAGCTTGCTACTTAGCTGCTCTTGCGCATGCTGTGGTCAAAGTTCACTGCATTGCAGCGCCCAGCAGCAAACACAACACAAATCTTTGGGCCATTTGCTCAACCCAAGGCAACCTACCGGCGAGTGTAGCACATGTTGCTTCCTATGTGTAAGCCCCCTGAGGCTTGAGCACTAATGGCTGCTGATTTTTTTTCTGTTGAAAATATTACAAAGTAATCTGCAGAAAGGGAAGTTACAGATTGTGAAGGACGAAGGATTTTTAAAAAATAGAAAAGTTTGAGCCACTGTTTATCTTTTCTTGGTAGAATGCATTGTTTGCAGCTGTCGCTGTTGGAGAAAAAGCATATAGCAGAGACTTCTAGTTATCGATTGTTGTCATCTCTGGATTTTTGCCATTTTCTCAGCTGTAGCAACTGTAAGGTCCATTCCTATTTTATGAATATTATCAGAAAGCCACACTGACTGGGATTAGATAGTCCAAGTGTATACTTTCATGCATATACCATGCAAATGTGTTTCTATTGATGTGATCAAGTGTCCTAATGTGAGGTTTTTACTGTTTTGTGGGGGCATTAGATCATGACCGCATCACTTAGTTTTCTCCATTCCCAACAGATATTGATCACGAGTTTAAAAAGGAGCTGATCAACCTTGTTCCATTACTACTGGCCCCTGAAAACCTTGTTGAGAAGGAGATCAGTGGATCCAAAGTCACTTGTAGAGATCTTGTACAATATTTTAAAGTGAGTGGTCTTTTTCCGAATTTCTTTCAGATCATGTTTGCCATCATGTTTGTCATCAATATGTACATATATTTACTTTCATAAGGCTTATATGAAGATATACCAAGGAGAAGAACTGCCACATCCTAAGTCAATGTTACAGGTTGGTTTGAACATGTCTGTTATCAGTGATATTTTTGTATATTGTTTATCTGACCCACCAAGGCAAGTCGGAAGTTGAGGTACATGGAGAAATACATTGTCTATGCTAAAATGTACTAATGTAGATTTCAGCATCATTTGATAGTGTTGCATCCACATTTCAATAGTTTAAACTAATTTTTCAAAAATTCATAGCTTATGCCTTTCAAAATGTACTTTCATTGAGTTGCATCATTGGAAAGACTTTTTTTTTTTTATTGCCTTTAATTAATTAATTTATTTTTAATGAACACCATAAGTACGTTTTGAAAAATGTACCCAATTCACGTTTTGCCCTGGAGGGTTGAATATTTTGTATTCATATTTTGGAGTTATATGGCAAGATGTTATGACAATACTTTTGTGGTGTGTCGCTTTACACATAGGCAACAGCTGAAGCAAACAACCTTGCAGCTATTGCTGGAGCCAAGGACACATACAACAAAAATATGGAGCAGGTGAGATGGCAAAACCAGCGTTATCTGCACTGATTGTGATTATTAACTATTAGCACACCACACAGCTAGGGGCAAAAACATCTATCCACTAGTTGGCTTGTCTGTACTATGGTGAATGTCAGGATCTTTCTTAAAGAACCTTCCTGAAAGAACCTCTCAAGTCAGTTGGCCTTTTACAATGACTTTGGGATGGAGTAGCCCAGTGTTTCTCAAACTGTGGGCCAGTCCATGATGAAGAGACTGGTCTGTGGAGCCTCAGAGTTAAATTATTCCTTGTGTTTCTGTCACCCGTTTGGTAATTTGTGGAACAACTGATCATGGGATCGTGGCCTAATAGGAAAAGTAAACAAAAATTTCCCCGATCTTGAAATACTTGCTGATTTAGTGTCATCAAATATAGAGGCATAAATCTGGGTGAAATTGCTCTGTGCATGCAAGAAACTGAGCCGACTCAAGCTGCACAGATAATGTTGGCAGTGTTTCCCCTACTATGTATTCATCAGCTGCAAAAACAGTCGCCTAATTAAAAAAAGAAAAACAAGTGAACTTCGGGAACAGCTGCCGTTCGTTGCTCTCTAGGTTTGATGTCAACAAATAATAGTAGGCTAACATTGAAGGCGCAGTCAGGGATTTCACAGGAAATCACATTTGTTTGAGTTCATGGTTAAGTTCTCCTATAATCCAAGATAGATTTTCTTCGAGTTGTTAGGCTTTTAAGCATTTATTTTAACAAATGACATGGAAAACACAATGCACAACAACGCTATCAAGCCTCACTGGTCGCCACGGCCTTAAAGTGACAGGCAATCAATTTGACTTGGACAGCAAAAATATAGTGTAATGACATGAAAGAGAAGTTTATACATTCTAAATAGTAATAGTTTAGCTCACAGGTGAGATGAGGCCAATGATTAAGCTTTATTTTTTTGTAATTAATTGTAAATAATAATTTCTGTGTTGTGCGTTGTCATTTCATTTTTGTTTCATTTAAATTTCTAATAATAATGTAAGTAATAAGTAAGGGATAATGTATAGAACGCCGGTCATTATTGGGAAAAGTCTCGACAGAGCGAACCGGATCTTGCTCCGCCCTGAAGGGACTTATTTTCCCAATAATGACCGGCGTTCTATACATTATCCCGCTTATTACACGGCTACTTGCCAAAACGAAATAATAAACTTCCCACGATATGACTTTAGCCTACATAGCCTAACCTATTTGTTACCGTTCATCGTGGCATTTGCTGAGAAACATAGTTCGCAACAACACACGTTGAACTTGAATCAAACATTCTTTAGAACACAGCTGATCAACCATCTGCTTTTACTTTTCAATGAAGTTCCAGTTCTTGCGTAGTGATATGTAATACCTGAAGTAGAAGCACAAACTCCGTTGCCATTGACAGCGGTAATTATGACCGCCCAGCTCTTTCCCCAAGTCATCTACTTTCTGAATTTTTTTGGTCAACGATACCGGGACACCAACCACGGGGCACATGAAATTTGGTGGGTATGTAGCCCCACTAGACTTTTACGGAAAAAAATTTAGTTTGGTCCCGGGGCCACTCCCCTCTGCGCTGGGCCCCCCGAAACCCAAAAAATGCAGTTTTTCCTAAATAACTACCTGAACCGTGGCACCGAGGATGAAGACATTTTTATGTTATGTTGGTCTCAAGGGCCCACATCAACCCTTGCCCATAATCACTCATTTGTGATTTGCACCCCCCCGGTAAAAAATGGAAATGCAATATCATTCTGCTTTAATCGCCCCTCTCTTCAGTTAAGATGTTCAGAACTGCACCCAATTTTATGTGTATGATTAACCTGACATTCTCTGGGGGTATGCCAAGTTTCGTAGAATTTCATCCATGGGGGGGGGTCTAAAAAAAGTTGTGTGTACATTTAGTGACTGTACACTCATTGGCCTATAGATGGCGGTGCACACATACACACGCACACACACACACACAGGAACGTATACCATTAGTATTGGCAATTAGAACGGCCGATACATAATTACAAATTCAGTAGGATTAAAGGAAAACCAAATATTCATCATAATAATAATAATTTGGCTGCATTTTCAGTATTGGCGTCACGTAGTCGTTTTTTCCACTAGATGGCGCATCGTTGCAGTGAGACGTCATTTTGTTGGAAGTTAATCTAAAGTGGGTTGGAAAGACACTACGCTTCCTACAAGGACAAGACTGTACAGTAGTTTACCGCAGAGAACGTCTAATAAGGGTACGATGATTTCTGCATGACATGTAATTCCCATTTCCTCTTGAAGCCAAAATAAATCTGAGAGTGTTTATCGGACATGCTTGTTTTTTTACTGCTGGTAGGCTACGTTAATCCTATCACTAGCAGGTAAAATAATGTTAATGTTACCGTTAGCATGGTTGAGTGATGGAGGCCGATTTGATTATTGATGTATTTGTAGAAAACCATAAATGCGTTTATAGGCTACCAAGCAAATTGATAACAGCACTAATTGTATCTTTCGACGGTCATCTCATTTGCTTATGACCATAACCTAGGCTACTAACAGGAGCTAAGTGAGTTAGCTGCTACGTGATGGTTTTCTAATGGAAAATATATAGGCTACCTGAAAGATAACCTGTCTATGATGCATCCTAAACACATGGCACATTTCTGCTTAAGTCTCAAAAAGCATCTGAGTCAACGTTCATTCCCAAACACCCATATAGGCTACTTCAATCCTCTATTTTCAAAGGTGATTCAAGTAAGGAAGAGCATGGCTTTAAGTAAAGTAGGCTAACTGAAACTACATAAATTCGTCAAAGTGAATAATTTTGTGTCAACTCGCCGCAATGTAGATTTATTAACGCACCCATGATGTACATCTCCAAAATGCGGCAGCCTACTGTAGGCTACATTTAAACCAGATGTTATAGAGCGCACGTTGAGATGTATTCAGGGCAGGGCTGTACCTACACATATTTGTTGCACGTGCTACAAAAATCATTCTTTGCGATGGATGATTTATTTAGTACCAATGTTACACCGGTCAGATACAGTTTTGCCTATGGCCATACCGTGAGACTGAGGCGCTTTTTGTTTGTTCGAAGTGCGTGTTTAGGGTGTGAGAGGGGAGTCGATGTGCTTTGATTCCAGCTTGGTAGTTGTAGTCTATGCGATTGAAAAACACGTGTGTGTAAAGTATCTAAACAATGATAACGCTTTAATTATGGCTGCTTTAGCCACAGACCTTGAGCTACTGTACAGTGGGTTGGGTTCCATTTAGAAGTGTCCACTTCATTCACCCTTTCCGTGATTCACACAGCTACGTGAATGTATTAGCCTACTACTGATATGCAAAACTATTAACTTTTCGCCAAGAGGTGGCAGCTTAAGTCCGCTTGATACTGTAAGCCATTGGTTCCCAAATGAGATTTTATTTGGGTAGCCAGCATAGCCTAGTGACTATTTGTGTTGTGTAATAGGCCTAGCATAGGGCCTACCTTATATAGCTTATAGTTTGTTAACAGCCACGGTTTTGTCCCTCTATGTATTTTTGCATTTAGAATAGCTCTGAAACCCGGGGCTAACACGTCGCGGGGCTTCAGTCGTGGATATCTCAATCGCAAAATTAAACAATATTTCTATCGGGCGCCTACCATGGACTAGGCTGGGTGAAAATCAAAGGATTGCGTCAAAAGATTGAGCTTGGTCTGGCGAAAGCCAGACTAACCATGGACCTCATAGTTGCAAAATGCAAGGGGACATAAATCAGCATATTATTTGCACAAACAATAACGGACAGTAGCTCTTCAACTTGGCCTGTTAAAATGTCTATGAACAGTCTCGCAACGCATTTCATGAAGGCCCTTTTGGACATGTCAGTTATTTGCACCACTGGGTAAAACGGCATTTTGTTTTAGACTACTGGTATTTAATTTGTGCATTGACAATAAAGCTGAATATCATATGAACTAGATGACTAAACTTATGAATATGTAGAAGAAGAAACATTCACAAAAATCCATGACCTCTCTTCTTGATAACTGTTGAAAACGGCATGGAACTGACAGGGTTAAATATAAAAAATAAATAAATAAATACATTATGCTGCTACCTTCTGCTTTTCCCAAATACAATGTAGCCTACAGGTGTACCTTTCATCAGTCCAGTTGCAATGGATGGACTGTGATGAACTGCCCTACTTGTGATTGTTTAGATATTTTAAAGGTTTTATAACAATGCTACAAATTTTTTGGCAAGTGCTGCAAATCTATTCACCTTTGCAGCGCCAGTAGGCTACTTTGTGTGCGGCCCGCAAACACACATTCCAAACAAGCATACACAAAAGTTTCAAGAGTGGGGGATGGAGTAGAAGATGGAGACAAATTCATTAATATGAATTATTTTCGTGGAATGGATGTACAGGACTGAGCGGCGGTCGTATTTTGTACCGCTATGCGGTACATCTAGTTATATGTTTGCAGCGGTAATTACATGAAAATATTTCACCGTAGAACTTTGGGAAAGCCCATTCAAGTCAATGGAGCGTTCTACTTGCCTTGTGAAGAGCTGTGTAATAATTTCTAATAATGTAAATCAAAAAGGTGAAAGAAAACATGAATAATCCTGTCCATATGTGTAACTCTCAATCTGTCAGCTTTAGCTTCCTATGATTAACAGCACCGCTGCTGGATACATTTCTAGGGGAAACACTGGTTGGTAGGCGAAGAGGTAACAATATTCAATACAACAAAGTGGATTCCTGCAACTGTGCATAAAAAGAACATGGAGACGGGATAATGCACTGTATAGAATTGAGCATTATTAGTCAGATTTGAATATAACATAATCTTCCTGTTTAATAAATATATCCAGATCAGTTATTTATGCCTATCTGCTCCTCATTGTGTTCTGACATTCAAACAGTATTTTATAAAAAGCATGTAAATATTTTCACCATGTGCCTACCAGTATGATGCTTGCATGAGGAAAACTTCCCAAAACAATGGTTGAAGTCTGCACCCATATAATTGCTGCTGTTTTGTCATGCAACCATACTTAGTAAAACACTGAAGCTGTTATTATTGAATTGGCAATTTTACTTTACTGAACCAGTCCTCTGATATGTTTTCAAAAAGTTGCTGATATGCAAGTTTTTGTGAACAATGTTTCCTTGGAAAACATCGACCGCTTTACTAATTATAACAACAACAATAGCATAATAATAATGACAATAATAATTGTATAAAGATTTCTGGGCTTATCCTTAGGCTGGTGTGGCGGGGAGCATCTGACTGGGCCCTATCAAAGACATGTCTTCAGGTTTTATTCATATTAGTGAAGATGAGACAAATAAGTAGAAAAGCTATATACAAATGAGCAAAAAGCAAAAACAAGCTAAAATAGTATAGTTAAATCAAGAAAGAAGACAAATGAAGACAAACAAAAACAGTAGAATCTACATATTAGACTAATACAAACAAACACGCCACATTTTACATTACATTGACATTTAGTCATTTAGCTGATGCTTTTATCCAAAGTGGCTTACAACAATCAAGATACAGTAAAGTACCGTGCAGACAAGCATAAGCAATTTTAATTTAATGGGGTCGGTTACAGGTAGCCACTGGAGCTTGATGAGCAGCGGGGTGACGTGCCCTTCTGGGTTGATTTAAGACGAGGCGTGCCGCAGCGTTCTGGATAATTCTGAAAGGGTTTAATGGTGCAGACTGGGCGGCCCGTCAGAACGGCATTACAGTAGATGCCCATGGCTTGTATCAAGAGTTTACCTGACTTTAGAGTGAAGGCAATTTTTAAGAATCTGAGCATCTTTTAATAAATGACATTCATATATTTTTCACAGGTATGTGGTGGTGACAAGCCCTACATTGCTCCCACAGACCTGGAGCACAGGCATGCCAAGTACAAGCAGGACTCAGTGCAGCAGTTCCGGTCAGTCAAAAAAATGGGTGGGGAGGATTTCTGCCGGCGATATCAGGAGCAGCTTGAGGCTGAGCTGGATGAGGCCTATGCCAATTTCGTCAAGCACAACGATGGAAAAAACATTTTTTATGCTGCCCGTACACCAGCAACATTATTTGCAGTGATGTTTTCCATGTATGTTGCATCCATGTTGACCGGTTTTCTTGGCATAAACTCTGTAGCCACAATTTGTAATTTCATCATGGGTATAGCACTGGTGTGTCTGTGCACCTGGGCATACATCAAGTACTCTGGCGAGTTCAGAGAAGTGGGCAGCATGATTGACCAGGTGGCAGAGCTGTTGTGGGAACAGGTAAGTGTTTTAAAGATTCTTATAGCTTTCTGTTTAATCTTGACTTTCTCTCTGTCCACTCTTTTTGTCTTGATGGGTCTGACTTTGGCCAAAGTCTATCTTTGTACACGGTGGAATTATAGAGGGCTGATTTTGAGTCTAACAAACTCAAAATCATTTTTGCCTTGTCTTCCTCTTCTAGCTCTTCAGGTCAATGTCCATTGACCACGTAGGACATGCCAAGAAAGACACTAGAATTTAGAACTTTGTTATTTTTAACAGAACAAAACCCACTGACAGCCCATTTGGCTTGCACTTCATGCTGCTTTACCAAGGGAGTCAAAACATGGGTAAACCTACATTTAGGTTAACTTTTCAGAGTTTCTTGCTTTTGAAAAAGACAACTTACCATCTCCAAATGTCTAGTGTATTCCTATACTAGTGGACTAGATTTCTACAGAGTCTTGAAATTGTAAGTGTGATTTAGAATATAATTTTTTCTCATTTTTGGAAAAAAATATTTCCATTAATGACAGACATCAGTGATGGATAAAATAATAATTTTAATGAGAGTAGAAATTTACAGATGAACCTACACCACTATGCCAATTTCCAGCAAAAATAAGGGTTTGTTCAGAAATAAGAGGAATGGTACCCATGAAATATTGGTTTATGCAGCAATTTTCATAGTCAATTTTCAAAGACATAGAGATAGACAAGTCATAATGGAATAGGCATGCATATCTCAAAAGTGAAAAAAAAATATATCTGACTGACATTTTTGTATGATAATTATAAGATGTCAGTATTGTTAAATGTCTTGTTTTCACCATTTTGACAGCAACATTGTGGCTGGATGTATCAGAAAGTTAGATGCATTCAACCAAATGACGTTGTCAATGGACACTGGCCTTTAGATTGTTAACTCAATAAATTTCCCATCTTTATTCTTTTTTTCCTTCTCATCTTTGTGCTACTTAGAGGACTCCTAGAAAGGTGAGCTGTTGATGTCTATGGGTTGAAGGGTTCATTCATTCATTTATTCATTCATTATTCAGACAGGGCCGTATTCTCCCGTGCGTGTAAGGCTAAGTTAAGACTAAAGGATTTCAGCTCTGATTTTTATATGAGGTATGCCGTAAAGCAGTCGAATTTTGTAGTTCTTTTTGTGCTCGGGTTACTACCCGCACCCAGAAGTTCCGTAGTGCCAGTAAAAACGATACAGACCCCGTCAGGCTATGGCATACGTGTCATTCAACCTGTTGTAAGTCGATGTACGATATTATAAAGGTTGAAAAACTCCATAGTGTTGCTTTAAGCTGTGCTTTATATGAGTCTCTCAGAAGTAAAGATGTGGAGGTATTTATCACTCTGTAAATCTGTGTGTGCGCAAATGATCAGGGATGCAAACACGGCGCTTTTCGGCGCCTCCCGCTTTTTTCACGTCAGTTTGGGTGACTTGTGTGAATCGTGCAGATCCGAAGAGTTTTTTTTTTAATGGGGGCTGATCATCAAGGATGCTTTCCGGCGACTCTAGCTTTTTTCACGTCATCTACCGCAGGCTACAAGAGGAACCAGAGCGTTTCTCATATATATTGGGTTAATGTGCTTCTGATAACCTCCACTCATCTTTGATCATGTAGCAAAGGAGCTGTAGTCTATCGTTCTGATAGCAGCTAAGACAATATAGGCTCCGTTAGGAGGCAACTCTCTCAGTTCGCGCTCTTACCTCCGCAGTATAGCTACTTCAGGTGGAAGTTTTAACACGCAACACGCTGCTATCTGACTGATCATCCGGAACCGTACAATAATAAAATTATTCCTGTCAGTGACCTAGGCCTAGTATTTAATGTTATGTGGGAATTGCAAGAATACGGGTAAAAACTATTCCTTACTTCAACCACGGAATTGCGTGTGTCATTAATTAAAACGGTAGGAAAACTGAATGAAAGAAGGCGCCGTTAATCAACAAAAACGGCACAGAGTCAAAACGTAGGCCTAATTTAAAGTCCCAGACATTTAAAGGGACAGCGATCACTCAAGACATAGGCCTACAACACGAGTGACGAACATGAAATGCTTTGAATAGCCTACTAAAAAAACACTGCATTTATATGACAACTGCGTATAGAACCATTCTAATCTAGCTAATGGTAAATTAAGTATATAGCATTCACATATAAAGCATTCAATAGCCTGATGAAAACTTGTTCAGTCAGTTAAATTGCTCTCATAAAAGGAACAGCAGGCCTACAGAATATTCCAAATAGGCTAGTTTCCTTTCACTTCGACTGCAACATATGAGTTAAACCATGTTCAATTCAAAAGCATCTGGCAAGTGACAGGAGGTTTTAGGGGAGGAAAAGAGAAAAAAAGTGTGTTACCTGATTCCACAGTCAATGTTCAGTATTTGGCCTATAATTAAGCCTATAATATTTGGCATTTTTGAATCCATGAAAATTAATCAAAATCTATAATTTCCTATGAACAACAGACCCCAGTAACACATGGAATTGCTAAAAATTTTGAAGGATCGAAAATAATCCAATCATTGGCTTAAAGAATCAATATTGTATCGAATTGTGATTAAACTTGTGATTTACACCCCTATATGGCATCCTTACAATTAGGAAAGGTTTTTGGGAAGTATTTCTCATGCAAGCACTGTGCAACCATGCTGAGTAATGCAATGAAATCATTGTAATAGTTTGCAATTTTGCATTAGTAAAGCAGTCCACCGATGTGCATGTTTTCACTTACTGCTTTATTTTCAATTGTGCAACAACAAGACCATAACAATGATAATGGTTTTATATATCCATAAAGATACATTTCTGGAACTATCTTAGACTGTTTTGTTTTTGGGTTTTTACGAGGGGGGTGGGGGGTTGGTTGGTCATGCTTTTTTGTCTCTTTTTTCACCTCACATGTGTTTGCATCACTGCCAAGGAACTGGGACAGTGTATTTTCATATAAAGAACATTTTTGTGTGAATAGGGTGAGCCCTGGATGGCAGAGGTGGTGGCAAAATGTAATATAAATGATATTTACTGTGGGGGCGTGGGCTTCGATAATCTCACTCCTTTTTGACCATAACTCTGTTTGCATCCCTGATGATGAAACAAAGAAGAATAATGAAGGATTTAAAGATTATCATGTACATTCCATATTATTATTAACATATTCAGAGAATCCAGAGACCTTTTTCTGTAAAGGCAATCATTGTATGGGCTCTGGAAAACTTCGAGTCCTATGGGTAGACCAATCAAAATGTGCAATTCTTTTTGGAAATCATGGACTCCTGGGCTAAAGAGGAGAGGGACAATTCAACTATCCAATGTATCCAACTTGTTATAGTGCTCAGTTCAAAACCCAGCCTCCATGACTGTGTGTAGGTGTGTTAGTGCTTATGGCATGGGTATTTTGCACATCTGGCAAGTCACAATCAATTCTGAATTATGTACACAGGTTTTGAGCAACACATACTGTTATCCAAACCATGTAATTTCAGAGAAGACGTTGACTATTATAGGAAAACAATGCCAAAATTAATTCTGCACATATTTAAACCGTATTTCTCCTAAAAGGGAAGAGTCCAGGTGCTAAAATGGCTTGTCTGCAATCCAGACCTGTCAAATTGGGTGCATCATGATTAAGAAGACCCCAAATGAAATCCTAAATCAGGCAGGAATGAGACCACATTTCATTTTCAAAACTCTATCAACTGGTCTCCTCAGTTCTTAAACATTTACAGAATGTTGTTAATTGAAGAGCTAAAGCAACACAGTGGTAAAAATGCCCATCCCAACTTTTTTGAGACGTGTTGCTGGCATACAATTCAAAACATATTTTTTCAAAACAACATTTTTCTCCTTCAGCAGATATGTTGTCTTTGAACTATTCTCAGTTAAATATAGGGTCGTCATGATTTGTAAATCATAGCATTCTTTTTATTCACATATAAAGCGTCCCATCTTTTTCGGAATTCAGGTTGTACCATCAAAGGCAGTCAATGCTGTGTCAAGAGTAAGACTGGATATCTAGCATTTTAGATTCTTCCAGATATCTAGAAAGCATGCTACAAGGAGCTATAGCCAATGATGGTTTAAGATATAGACAGATGAAGAGCAATGCCTCAAAACCGAAGATGAACTTACAAGAAAAATATACTAGCTCTCCATTGACTTAAAATGATAAGGAGATCCCATCACCCATAATTGTCTGCTAAAAAGTGAAACATGAAGCAGGAAACACCATCAAAAAGAATCTGTTTCTATAGACCCCTGAAGTTCGCCTACAAAAATGCTGTCGTCTTTGCTCATATAAGGAGATCCGTTATCTTGCAATTTTTCCTATTTGAAAATAACATGGTTATTATGTTATTAAAAAGAGCATCCCAGAGGGCCTGTGATTATCACACCTTTTACACTCTCGCGGGGACGAAGAAATCTGAAATGCAGATGCTTTGCCCTACACACTTTTGTCATCTGCCTTTAAGTGGGTTCTGTGATCTTTGGTACGTTAAGACAGTGAACTTTGATTTTTGCTACCCTAGATCTAACTTGCAGTGCAACTTGCAATAGGTAGTTAGCTTCGACCAACACATAGATCTCCTTATTTTGGCAAAGATGGCAGCTTTGGGTGCAGGGGTGGAGGGGGGCACTAAAATCCACCGGGAAAATTCTGACGGCTCTGCCCCCCCCAACACACCCCTATGTCAATTTAAAATACTAATAGGCTACATTTGGAGAAAGGAACTATGGATTGTGCTAATGCAATACAACAAGCCAATCAACCACAAACCAGGCACTTTCAATAAATGTGTAAGGAACTAGATATTTAAGTGCAGTATAACAGCTTTGTGGGTGGATGGAAATTTCAAGCATCATGCAAGGACATATGCTTGGGTATCATAGCACTCCAATAGTTGCCTGTATAAATAAAAAAAAATGCCTAGCCTACAGACAATGTCAACCTAATAACACAGGTAATTAAATAATTGAAAAACCAGGCACTTTGAATAGGTTTGTAGAGATTAAAGTAGGCCTATATAGGCTTACATATAGACAGTTCCAACGAGTTCCACAAACCATTTATCAGCCTAAGTGGCCCATTAATTAGTCATAGGCTAGGCCTAGGCTACATATCAACATAAGACTACCCCTACACCCCTCACCATTACAACAGATCAAGTGACAGTCCAACTAAAGAAATTGCGCAGCAATAAAGCAGCGGGGCCTGACAGACTGTCCATGGCTACTCAAGGCCTGTGCTGCTGAACTGGAGGAGCCACTGAAGCACATCTTCAATTTGAGCCTACGCCTTGGACAAGTTCCAACACTGTGGAAGACATCATGTCTTACTCCTGTCCCTAAGAAGCCACACCCTAGTGAGCTTAATGACTACAGACCTGTCGCTCTTACATCACATGTGATGAAGGCAATGGAGCGATTGGTCTTAGGTATGCTCAGACCCCAGGTACGCCATGCACTAGACCCGTTACAGTTTGCATACCAGGAGAAAGTGGGCGTGGACGATGCCATCACTTATCTTCTACACAGGACACATTCTCACCTAGACAAGGGGAAAAGTGCTGTGAGAATCATGTTCTTTGATTTCCCAAGTGTTTTTAACACCATCCAGCCCCTCAGATTGGGAGACAAGCTCTTGCAGGTGGGTGTGGACGCTCACCTGGTAACCTGGATTACAGATTACCTGACCGAGCGACCACAGTTCGTCAGACTGAAGAACTGTCTCTCTGACACTGTGATCAGCAGCACCGGAGTGCCACAGGGAACTGTGCTCTCTCCAGTTTCTGTTCACCCTGTACACATCTGACTTCTGCTACAACACCGAGTCATGCCACTTGCAGAAGTTTTCTGATGATACTGCAATTGTGGGGTGTATCAGGAACGGGCAGGAGGAGGAATACAGGAGCCTGGTGGAGGACTTTGTGCAATGGTGCAAACTCAATCATCTTCAACTTAACACTTCAAAGACCAAGGAGATGGTGGTGGATTTCCGCAGGTCTAAGCCCACTCTGCTACCAGTCCACATTGATGGGGTCAATGTGGAGGTGGTGAGCACCTACAAGTATCTGGGTCTCCACCTGGACAATAAACTGGACTGGTCAGCTAACACTGATGCACTCTACAAGAAAGAGCAGAGCAGGCTGTACTTCCTGAGGAGGCTGCGGTCCTTCAATGTGTGCAGCAAGCTCCTCAGGATGTTCTACCAGTCTGTTGTTGCCAGCGTCCTCTTCTATGCAGTAGTATGTTGGGGAGGAAGGATGCGGGGCGAATTGACAGGCTGGTAAGGAAAGCTGGCTCTGTAGTGGGAGCTGAACTGGAGTGCATCACTTCACTATCTGACAAAAGGACCCTGAACAAACATCTTGGACAATGAGTGTCACCCACTCCACAGCACTATTGTTAAGCAGAAGAGTCTGATCAGCTGGAGAGTTCGCTCACTGCCTTGCACAACAGACAGACTGAGAAAGTCATTTGTCCCCAGGGCCATTGAACTGTTCAATGGGAAGAGGAGAGATAGACTTCTCTGCATAGTCTGTCTGCCTCTTCACCCCCTCCATGTTTGGATACTGTCTGTCCACTAGCCACTTTTACCACTGTCTTTCTGCCTCACTGTTTGCGTGCTATATTGGCACATATGCATAACCCCTCCCTCCATGCCACAGCTGAACTGTGGCCACACTTATACCTTTTCTTAAAATAGTTAAATATATAGATATATAGACTTTACTTTACTTTATTTCTGCATTGTTGCACTGTTAAACTTACTCATTTGCACTATCACCATGACCACTATCACCATTGCACTATCACCATGACACTCATTCACACAGAGCACCTTACCTTACCTTACCTTACTATGCACAGAGAATCACAGGCTCAGTAGAATTGATTTAGATTAAGTGTTAGTTAGTATAATTTGTATTTTAGTATATTTAGCATATTCTTTATCTCCTACTGTCCTTATATAAATTACTCTTTCTGCTGTTGAAGAATGTGTTTGTGTTGTCTGTATGCTGAGACCTTGAATTTCCCCTGGGGATCAATAAAGTATCTATCTATCTATCTATCTATCTATCTATCTAAGACTAGCTTCTGCTAGTTTCTGCCTAGCAGTAACGTCAATGCTTTAGCTCCGCTAACCTTTCTCTCTGCCTTCCATCCATGTGTATAACAGCAAGCAACCACGCAAATATGTCGACTGTCAAAAATCCTAGTAGTTTTCCTCAAACTTGATCACTTGTAGGGTCATGCCATTAGACGAGGGGCCGCTCATTTATCCCCCTACATTTCTGTAAATAGACTTGACCTGCAATCGGTTCATTCGATAAACCAGAAACACATTCCCCATTCCCAGGAGGCTTTGCTCCATTCTAGCCTAGGCCTGCGTTAATTTAAGAACAAACAAACAAAATAAATTGTCTTTTTTTTGTGACCATGAAAGTTCTGTAACACCTGAATAAGACAAAAATGAATTAAGATAAACATGAAGGCCTACACAAAAATCAGCATGGGAGAGATGAGTGTGCAGGGTAACCATGAATGACATAGAAATTGAGCTAGTGGTATAAATATTGGTTGGACTTCTCCAAATTGTGAAGTAGATCTCAGAGATTTTCGCAGAAAATTCTAAATGCATTTCTCATGTACGACTCACGGCCGCGCTAAAAGCTCTATGGGCCGGCCGCCGGGAAAACTTCCGACCGTCCCGATTGCCACTCCGCCCCTGTTTGGGTGCTTTTTGTTGGTGAACTTCAGAGATCTATTGGCAGTTTAAATACTGTTAAGATGGGTTAGGTCACTAGCCATGCCACTACCATTGGCTAATTAGTTAAAAGGTGCACCTGTCTTGAAAAAAGAAGGAGCTCAATTAGTTTTGGCAGGCTCTGCGAGAGCTGAGGCCTGGTGCCCCTTGTGTTGCCACCATGACCGTTTGTGGATTATGAGTTTTGGTTTTGGATTCCACCATCAAACCAAAAACAAAGCCTGAACTACAAGAAATCAATGCTTGGGCTGGCCATAGGATTATCAGGACACTGGGCAGGTAGTATGAGGATGCTGCAGGGATGTCGACCGGTCTGTTGCTTCTGCCAAGTTGACACACACGCACACATTCATCTTGGTTAGAACCTACTTCCAAATGGTGCATTACATGTAGGGCTAGCGTGCAGGGTAGCTGTTCTCCTGTGTTCTCTTTCACGTTGCGAGTTCCGGAAGGCTTTAGCTTAGTTTAAAACAGTGGTGTTAGCATAGTGGTTAAGGAGCTGGGCTAGGATGTAGTAGCCTGAAAAGTTGTGGGTTCAATTCCTGGCTTCCACCGTTGTGCCCTTGAGCAAGGCACTTAACCCCCAAGTTGCTCCTGGGACAATGACCCTTGTAATATAATTGACCTATGTAAGTCGCTTTGGATAGAAACGTATGCTAAATGAATAAATGTAAATGTAATATAGAAGCTGGAACTTGAACTAGGCTACAGAAATGGTGTAAAGACGGATCACTTTCTACTGTTTTTTTATGTCCTGCAACTAAACGGACAATGGGCCCTATTTGACGGTCTGTTCCTATGTTCTGAAGCGTACTGTATAGTTTAAGCGCATTTCCAGTCCTCTTTTGATATTTTGATGAAGGAATAAATGATGAGACATTTGGCGCATGGTTCCAAAGGGGTGGTTGTTATGTTTCTTAATCATGGGTATGTTTTAGGTGTAACATCCATTAAACCGCGGTGCAGTGGTAGTTTAGTGGTTAAGGAGCTGGGCTAGCGTGCAGTAACCTGAGACCTGTGGATTCAACCAACTTCTACCACTGTACCCTTGAGCAAGGTACTTAACCCCAAGTGGCTCCGGGGACTAGTATTGTCACGATACCAAAATGGATGTTTCGATACCAAGTCAAGAATTGCGCTTTCGATACTTCTTCGATACTTTTTAAAAAATGTATTTGATTTGGGGGTCTCCACCACCTTGAAGTCATCAGTAATACTGAATATACTGATCATTCACACCAGTGTCCATCCTAGATTCTCCTTGACTCTCTACACCATAGGTTCCCAAAAACTGGGTCGCAGGAGATTTTATTTGGGTCGTCAGCATAGCCTAGTGACAACTTATGTTGTGTAATGGGCCTAGCTTGTACCTTATATAGCTTAGGAAAGCTAACAGTTTTCTATTAGGGTCTAGATCTAGTTTGTTAACAGTCAAGGTTTTGTCATAACTCCCTCCCTAACTCCTTTTTGCATTTAGAATAGCAACAGGGGGGGGCGAAAACTTCGTAGAGGGGACGCCAGAGCGTGGATATCTCACTCGCAAAATGAAACAATATCTCTGTCGGGCGCCTACCATGGACCTTGCAAAATGCAAGGGGACATGAATCAGCCTATATTTGCATGAACAATAACGGACAACAGCTCTTCAACTTGGCCTGTTAAAATCTAAAAAGTATCATTTTAAATTGTAAAAAACATCCATAGACCAGGACATAAGGTTATTACATTGCGTCATAGGCTGCAGATACCAGCAGTTTCAATTGTAGATAGGCTCTAAAATGAATAGCAGTCTCCTCACATTCCTTCTTATTTCGGACAACAGTGCATTAGATTAGGCTATAATTTAAATGGACATTGACAGTGAGACTGTGTACGCAACAGCAGGATTCCACTAAAGCTTGCTTTGCTAAAACGCATTTGTGTGACCAGCAAAACTCGCATCTACACTCGTTGAGTATTTGAACTTGTAGGCGCCAACAAGTCCCTTTGATTTGCGTGCTATTTAACTATGCTCCTCTGAGGATTGTCTAGTATCACTATGTGACAAAACACTATATATTGCCTTTAAAGTAAGCGGTGCGACTACTTTTAACATTATACTTCATGACCAAATAAAGTTGAAAAATGTTGATGTTTATGTGTCGTTATTTCTAAACTATAATAGCATTTCATGCTGACCTGTATTATGTTTATGTTGATGGAATTTTTCTAGGGCTGTCAAACTATTGTTTTTTAATCGCGATTTAATGCTGTGAATCGCTATAGTTAATCGCAATTAATTGCACATTTTATCACAGGATTAAAAATCTATTACTTTGCATTTCTGAACTTCCCGGAAGTCCATATTAGTAATATAAAGCAATTTTTACCAGTGTATCTTGATTGGGAATCAAATGAAAGCAAAGAAAGGTACTTTATTAACTTAACTTTTAAGATGTATTTGATTATTTAAATGTTTAAATATGCAAATATGTGCAGCAACACAATGTATTCTTCAGAAATATAGCTGATATAAATTGAAATAACCTGAATGCTACAGCAGAAGTTAATGCACAAAATTATAAAGGTACGACGGAGTATTAGGGCCACACATGAAGAAAAAAAATATTTTTGCCATGATATTAAACTCGACATGTTGACGTACATACATACATAGTTGCTGTACCCACCCCCACAAGAAACTGAAATGAATAGAGCAAATCAATAATAATTAGAAAATATAATTCCGAGGAATTACCCGTGCATGAAAATGCAAAACATATGATGTAAAAATATACAGTGTTAAAACAGATAATGTAGAAATAGTTACAATGGTTTTGCTTAGGTAGACATGGTTGTTGCCATGCTAAATAAAGCTGTTTCTATGATGGTTGCTAGGGTAATCATGTTGCTATGGAAACGGACATAGATGTTTTATTTCAATGGTTGCTAGGTTGGTTGCTAGGTAGGTGGTGGTTTAATATAGTTGGCTGGAGGCATAGTTGATGATAACTGACAGTTGGAATGGCTGAGTAGTTAAATAGTTGGATAGTTTAAATAGTTCAATCATTTAAGAGTGAATTATTGTAATGATGACTTTTATTTTGAAACAGTTGTAGGCAGAGGATACAGTTGGCGGGAGTCATAGTTGATCGACAGTTGGAATGGCCGAACAGTTAGTTGGATAGTTTAAATTGTTAAAATATTTAATGGGAAATTATTGTAGTGAGGACCTTTATTTTGAATAGTTGTGGGCAGAGGAAACAGTTGGCGGGAGTCATAGTTGATGACAACTGAGATTTGCAATGGCTGAAAAGTTAAATAGTTGAGTAGTGTAAATGGTTACATTATTTAAGGACTTTTATTTTGAAACAGTTGTGGGCAGAGGAAACAGGTGAACAGGATCTGTAGTCTTAAGAGAGTCAAATTGTATGCTTAAAGCCTGAGAAAGTAGATAGTTTAAAAGTTGAATGTAGATAATGTAATGGATGTTGATAGATAGTTTAATGGGTGGATGAGTGAATGGTTTGAAGAGGATAGAAAGTTAGATGGAATGTGCCTTATCCTTGTAGAATGGAGAGATATAGAGAGAGTTGGCACAGTTGAGCACCTGTTGATACAGGTGCAAATCAGTTTAATTAGCCCATTGTGATGTCATAGTGCCAATGCAAAGAAAATAAGCTTGTGTTTTGTTAATGTCTCAAAAAGTATTAAGTTTACAGAAACGAAAAATATATTGCACAGGTGTCCTTTTCAAAACCTACGTTACAAAGTTTGAAGAAAGTTTCTACGTTAAACGGTTGAAGCTGAATTGGACACATACAATTTTGTTTAGAAGAAGAATAATTCTTGAATTTCCCCTTGGGGATCAATAAAGTATCTCTATCTATCTATCTATCTATCTAATAAGAAGATGACTTAATAGAACAGTGCATTTGCACTGTAATAACTAGATGTACTGCAAAGAGGTACAAAACATGACCGCCGGTCAGTCCTGCACATTCTCTCTGCAAAAATAAATCACGCTTGTCAATGTGTCTCCATCCCCAATTTTTCTGTATGCAAATGATAGGGGTGGCACGGTTAACAAAACCCATGGTTTGGTTCGTATCACTGTTTTAGGGTCAGGGTTTTCGGTTCTGTACGGTTCTTGTTATTTTTCCTTTTAATCTTAACACTTGAAATACCATACTTCAGCATATGATGTATAGCTTAATTATCCACCATTTAGGCTACAGTATGAGAGTGGTTGCTAGGTTGACATTATGGCAGTTGTTGCTAGGGTAGACAGGGTGGTTGCTATGATGGTTACTATGGTAATCATGTTGGTTGCTATGGTGAGGTTGACATCATGGTAGAGGTTGCTAAGTTGTTGCTAGGGTAATTGAGATTGTTGCTAGGGTAGATAATGGCTCTGTTCGAAACTGTAAAAACTGCTGCCTTTAAAGATATCTAACTGGGGAACGAGGCAGCAAGTGCAGTTCAAAACTGAAAAAAACTCTTTTTGATGCCTTCTAAGATATCTTAGAATTACCCAAATAATGGTTGTTTCTGAATGCAGCATCGATACATCCTCCATGCTCCCTACTACCCAAAATCCTTTGCAGCAATGGCTGAAACAGCTGTGAAAAGTAAACAAAGATGGCAGATGACATCGGAAATGGCTGCTGAATCTGTTGTAATGTGATTTCTTTGACATTATTTTGCTTAGATTTGTCAATGCCTAGCAAGAAATAAACACTGTACTATCCAATTAGACCATTGTTGTAACCATTGATAGCGTTTGGTCTGATATGTGCCTTAATCTTGGCATCATCCAAGGATATATCCCTCCCATTCCTATAATGCAAGTAACCCTTATGTATGCCTCATCATTCAGTTGAATAATAACTAGAAAATTTGGACATAAATACATAAATCCTTTCTTTCTAAATCCTTCCTGTTTTAATGATATTTATACATAATAAGGTTGTGACTTTCTTCTGTTTTAAATAAATCATGCTTTATTAGCCTGCCTTTATTTTGACATTAAGTGCTAATTAAACATGTAACAGAGTATGCATAACTCAAATGGACGTAAACAAACTTGCATGCTAATGGGAGAATACAGCTCATTAAGGTTGTACTAAATTGCAGCTGATGCTATGCTAACTGCTAAATGCTAACATCTGCAAACATTCTCTAGGTGCTTTCCAAAGTATTGCAGCTGGCCAGGAGTCAAATCTCATGGGGTTTCGTCTTGCCAGCGCAGAGAAAACGACTGTCCTCCAACAACAATGTCAAGAAGAAAAATTAAAGGCAACGTTTTTTGCTAGCTATAGGAACCCCCTTTTATGACTTTATATACATATTATACACACATAATACATGCACTTTTTGCTTCATTACCTATTGGTTGTAACACCATGCTGATTTGATGATCACTGTACACTGATTGAATTGAATTCCATTTTATTGCATTGCATCATAACATATGAATACGTCTCAAGGCGCTTTACAGAGCCCAACTTGAACTTGAACAGCACATGTTGGATGCAGATCAGCACTTTGGACCCCCCCCTAATACTCATTCTGAATTATGATTTTGTTTTCTGTGGATGGCTGTGCCATCCACAGCCATCCATTGGAGTTGAAGCCACTTTCATTAGATGGAGCATAAATTCAAGACAGATGTAAACAAAGGCTTCACTGGGCAGGTGTGGCAGCACACAAGTCCTGCTCACTTTTTGTAGTACCAAAGTTTACATACTGATTACTAAACCTTATTTTGTACATGCTCCACCCGCCCCAGGTAGATGAAAAGACGTTTGTATGTAATTATAATGGCAGTTGTGAACTCAGCAATGCCATTACCTGTTCCACTACACCATCATTATTGGAGCTAAGTTGTCTTAAAGCGAGTCGACACACTACCAGTGGAAGGCTGCCCACGATCATCCACATTCAGATTTTGAGATTTGATTATTCACATTCATATTTTCTCTGTGATGCTAAACACTCTTAAAAAAAGCATAATCTGACTTGTCTTAATGTTGTGCACTGTTCAGTATACACTACAAACACAAGAACATTTATGATGGCCATTTTTTTTTTTTTTTTGCATTATGCACTGTTATGTATTACTATGACATGTCATCGACAATTCCATCCAATTCCACCATGACCAATACGGTGTTAAGGGTTTCCTTTCTTCTTTTTTAAAATAACTCATCACAACTGAGGTCACATGTTATGAGTTGTAAATGTATATTTATAAAATTTTCTGTATTTTTTTTTCATAGCTTAAAGAACAGTGGTTTTCTGTAGGTCTAATTGCAGTTTGTGTGAAGAATGCATTGCGTCTGGTGTACATTTCTGAACATTGTTTTATTTGCCTCGAGCATCAAACTATTCCACCCATGCTCACCAAGCAAATGGAATGTTTATAATTCCTCTTTTTTGTTGCATTGTACAGTTACTTCTGTAATTTATTTTTGAATACTGGAAAAAATAAAACCGCTATACATAAAGTATGCTTGATTTGTTGTTTCTGCTATAAAAATAAGAATAATGCTAAATAAGAATTCCCAATGCATTGATATTATGGAATTAATAGCTATTCTAAGGATTTTTAGCTTTATTCAATTTTTTAAAACACTGTCACAAATAGCCTACCTCATAACATTTTAGTGATTATCTAACAGTCAGAATAATAGCAGTCATCCACAACCTTGCAATAAATATGGCAGGATTAGACATCCCCTCCTTCATTGTAACTGGGTTTCCTAACTATCACACCATGGAAATGCTGTTGCACACATCACAGGTATTGATTAACCCATAAAACCTCATCTCTGTTCTGCATAATTTTGAATTTTTAGGAGCCCATTAGCCCGTCTCTGACAATGCATCTCACAGACTCGTCATATAACAACACTTTTGGCATTTCATAAGCTGACAGAATTTCTACCTCAGGTTTGTGGCATAGGAAATTCAGGCAGTCAGATTACACTTTTTTTCGCTGCAGTTCCAATACTCGGCCATGGCTTTTTATTGATTTGTTGTGAATTATGCAAACCTCATATGCACATGTTAACAGGTTTAAAACCTAATATTCACCAATAGTCTTAAATCAGCCACATTGGATATTTTGTGACGTTACCTTATGTTGATGCTCGACTTTGAAAACTGAGATTGAGTGCGGACTTTAAGGACTGCATGCTTATTGAACAAATATGAATGAATCTGAGGTATGTTCGACTGAAGGCCACAGTAACAGTAGGCCCATGCCATGCTTAAGACTCTGTGAACTTAGATTTTCAGGTCTTATGGAAAACCAAATTCATCCAAGCCTAAATTCATGAGACATGGGGCATGGAACTGGACTGAGTTTTTGTAATCCCACATTTGATACAACAGTCCTTTTCACACTAGTCTATCATACAACTCCATTCTATTCTTGCCTATGCTTGTTTTGCATCCACTGGATCGAAGCAATTCATTTTGTAATGTAATCTTTCATACGTAATAATTTGGTCCATTGAAAATGCTAACATTTTGCATATTGTACAACGGCCTTTATTCCCTCTTGTGTTGGGGCAGAGGGGGCCACTGTGACTTTTCATACAGTCGTTGGGCCTCATTCATCAATATCCTCCTAAAGTGTTTTCTTACATTTGTTCTTATGAAATGTCCTATGAAAATTATATTAAATTCACAGACTTAAACCTCAGAATTGTTCAGAGCTTTGTTCTCATCATGCTGTGCCCTATTTCTTCTTAAGTTGAAAGCATGAGTGTGGTGTAAATTAGCATACAGTAGTTAAACAGTCAGTCCCCATAAAAGGGCATGAGACTGCAGGGCTGTTACACATAAATTGAAAGAGAAGTTGAGTAAACCTAATGAAAATCTTGTGAAGGTGGTGAAGCAGCTGAGAAATAGCCCTCCCATCGTCTTAGCCCAAACCCAATTTAAGTTCAACCTAAGATCTCAAAATACTTCCTTTTTTTCCTCCATCTATTCTTATCTTGCTTTATTTCTCCTTAAAGGAACCGTATGTAGGATTTTGGCCAAAACTGGTACTACAATCACTTTCAAAATACTGTAGAGCGGTGTACACCGCATATGTGGTAACTAGAGCAGAGCTGGCAACCCAGATGCCGAAACACTACTGACTTTGTGATTACTAGATAGGTGGAGGGTGGATCTCATCAGCTGAAGACGTAGAAAACCTTTGGGTTGTATCTTAGATTAATATGTTTCCTAGACTCATTAACTTTAGATATAACAAGTTTATTTCAAGTATTACTTTGAGCATAAACCATACATATACAAATGTTACCATTTGAACAATTTTTAAATAAACGTCAATGTAATAAGAGAATACAGTTGTCAATTTCACACTGACTGGAGCCTACTCCAGAGGGCATATAAATCTGTACATGACAATATATATGCAGTGGACTACACAGTTTATGGAGTATGTAGCAAAACTGCAGAAGTGACTTAAGTAGCTCAAACAGACAAAGGAGCACAATGACGGGACACATGTACCTGAATCATCATCAAATATGTATTAAACTGTACACGATTTTACAACATATTGATTTTATCCTAGTATTCACCTACTATTGGTGGAGGTATTTGTTATCACTGATACAGCTATGTAAGTCTGAAGTGGATGGCAGACAGAAGAAAACTGAAGTGATATGACAGTAGAGCTGTAGGTTTCATTGGTAACATCGCGCCATGAAAAAAACACAAAATACAAGTAGATAACTAAAGCACAAAACACCAATTGCATATTTGCATACACACACACACACACACAGAGACACACACAGAGACAGAGACAGTGTTGGGAAGGTTTGTATTCCACACATACGTTCCACTTACAGAATACATGCCCTAAAATGTATTTTGCAACGTATTCTGACAGATTACTGAAAGTGAGTAAGGTATTTGACTTTGGATCACATCAGCATTGTATTACACTTTATTAGCGATGGATGAAACAACTTCAAATAACCTCACATAACTGTAAGACCCATAGCTAATTTCAACTACAACCCACAACCTGTTTTACATTAAGGATGGATTGATATATGGCCTACTGTGCCAAGAAATACTT
Organism: Alosa alosa; assembly: GCF_017589495.1. Taxonomy (NCBI): domain Eukaryota; kingdom Metazoa; phylum Chordata; class Actinopteri; order Clupeiformes; family Clupeidae; genus Alosa; species Alosa alosa. The sequence goes on along the minus strand of NC_063195.1, from coordinate 36,158,366 downwards.
AAGGTCATTGTGTCAAAGAACGTACAACAGAAATGTTTTGTCTGCACATAGGCTAAAAGGCTACCAAATCCCAAACAAAGTATACACAGATTTAAAAAAAAATAATAATTTCAACAGCACAAGGGGAGTTGCATGCAGAACACTGTCAAGAAACATTAACCTACACTGGCCTAAAACATGCTGGCTGGGTATACATGTAGGCCCAATTGGCCTACAACAAAACTCATTTTACATTCTACATTCCCTGAGAGGTTTTTCATTTAGGCTAATAATATAAACAGAGAGGGAAGGAGAAAGGTTCATATAGACGATATGGTGTGGTTAAAACCCATAATATTATTTGAATTGGAAAAGCCTTGGCCTACATGTTATAAATATAAGATATAAATACAGTTACTCATATTTTGAATTTTAAATACGTAATCCTGTTACATGTATTCTGTTACTTCCCAATACTGGACAGAGAGAGAGAAAGAGAGAGAGATAGACATACACACACAAACACACACGCACACACACACAGCCCCCACACACACACTTTAAAAGCAGAAATGTAATGCTGTAAGCTTTCTAGTTGGAACCATTGTCAAAACTGTGTGTCTAAAAAGAGCTTATCAGTATACCGTGGAAGTTTTTGTACCTTGTTGTTAATAATTTTAAGCAGATGATTACAAGTTGGGAAAAGAATAAACTAAGAAGAAATAGAAAGCAGGCTTTTATTTAAAACCCTCCCTATGATTCAATAAGCTTCATAGAAATGATGATTCCCAACATGTGATGAGTTCCACCTGATTATTATTCCAAGATAAGTGTAATCTCAGAATACAGACTGATTTAGTTAATGCTCACTCTTTTTTCCACATATTTATTTTCAGTGTGCCTCTCTTTCTCATTGTCTCAGAGAGCAGGGTAATGTTTATTTATTGAACAAGTGAGTTTTTGTAATTGTTATCAATTCAAGCCTGTCTAACTTCGATCCTCTCTCCAGTTGATGCATCATTACTCCCTGTTCTGTCACCTCGTAGGCCTACACTTATGTTGTTTATAGGAAGTTGTTGGTGATCTGCTGTTGGTGCTCAAACAGGTCCTCCACTTCAGCACTGTAAGCATCCCCTGAGAGGGGATGTCAGGAAGAATGTCAGGCATTAAACACAACAAACAGCAGTAGAATGTAGCAGTACTACTTACAAATCTATGTCTACTGACACCACCAAGTGAGTGTACATTTAAAAGAATTGTACAATGTACATGTAAATATGTAAAGTACTATGTAAACAAACATGATCCCACTGCCTCAATTTGTGACTCACCTGCATGACAGCTGTACATGAAGACCCTGGCACCATCATATCTGCATCGGCAACGCATCACATTATTCTGAAAGTCTGATTCTGCCATGTCAAGGGAGGGGTTAACTTCCACCTGTGGAGACATGCATATCAGGGTACAGGTTGGACAGCTACAACACTTTTTTTGTATTTCCTTCCGTTTCTCAGAGACTGTATTAGAAAGACAAAATTGCATGAGATAAAAGCTGCAGGTCAACACTGCAATAAGAGCACTAATTAAATATAAATATGATATAACATTCAAATATAAAGATCAAATTAAATAATTAACATGGAAACGATACGTAAGGGATAATGGTGGTCTGTTCACAGAAATTAATGCACGGTCGAGGTTGTAAAATGGCCCCGACGCGAAGCGGTAAGTGCATTAATTTCTGTGAACAGACCACCGTGGAGTCCATTATCCCTCTTATTCCACTGTGGCCACTTGCGTTGTATTCATTTCTTGTTACAATTTAAACGATTTAGTCGCTAAAACTGTCGATTTAGTCGCTAAAACTATCTTGTTTGTAGAACTACTTTCTTCCGATTCATATCAACTAATTAGGCCTACTCAACTTGCAGGACAAACTGCCGTTACTAGTTCTAAATGTATGGTTGCTACGGCCAAAGGCCAGTCGTTAGTTCTATCTCTCCCGTTGTCAAGCGGGCATATCCCAAGATTCTGATGAACTTTAGCTTTGAAACATCGCTATTTTACTTAGTCATCTATCTAGCTAAAAGCCACCTCCGTCATATGCTACAATGTTGCCATGTTTTGAACGTCTGCATTTTACAGCTTGGATGCATATTTGTGCATATTATGCGTGACAGTTCACTTCAAATGGATCTACTTCATAGGTTAATGGTCGTTCTAAATGACGTAGGACAAATGAGAAATTCAACCAAGCAGTGGAATAAATGGGGATATAATACTGCCAAGTGGGTGTGTGGGGTTGTACTGCCAAGTGGGTGTGTGGGGTTGAAACCAATGGAATCGAATGTTGAAAGCAGAGCGCACCACACTCATGTTGCCTACGTGTGGAGCTCCAAGAACTACACTATAGTCTGTATTAACTTAAATCTCACACCTATCCTTTCACACCAGCTGACCAATTACAAGCCAGCTGGGAAGGAGGACATTGTTATTGGTTTCAAACATTGCAGGATGTAAGGTCTCTTCTTTTCTCATCTCTCCTGCTCTCTCTTGCTTTCCACTTCTGGAGAAGACCATTCTGCTCTTTGGTCTCTCTCTCTCTCTCTTTCTCTCTCTCATTATAGTGGATGGAATTCACTATCTTGAAATCTCCTGGCTTCTTATTATAACCTTTTCTTTTTACCTTTTTAGAAATGAATGCGGCCCTAACCGCTTACAGACATGTTGAAATAACCGTTGCGTAGGTCTGGAGTTGGACAAGAGTTAATGTTAAAAGACGTATTTCTCTCTGTATGACATCACAAAGGAGGCTCATTTAGAAGGGTCGTAAAGTAATCAGGTGCAGGTCCACCTGCATACAATCAGGCGCTCCCTAGTCCTATACATCCTGTAATTAATCGCTTTTGAACCACACTGCTCAATTCTCTTCAAGACAGTTTAGTTTTCTTGGTGTCTGCTTCGTCCAACAAACAACGATGAAACAGACGTTTTCCTACCACGCCCAATGTAAGTTACAAATAATTTGTATTTTCTATTCGTATGTGAAGTCTGTTTTTAACAACTCGGCTAGACAAGTAAGCAAGCTGGCTGTCATGGATTAGCAACAAACTCGTAGCTGCTACGTCTATAGAGGACTTTAGCAACAAACTCGTAGCTGCTACGTCTATATAGGAAGTTTAACTGTAGCTAGTTTGATAATATTGGTATTACGTCGAGTAAGTTCAGAACTTGATTAAGCGATAACCGAGGATTCAGTAGGTACTGTAAGTTATATTACGTTAGCTAGACCTCGGGAATGTTTCTAGGGTTGTGTGCAGTGGCGGCGGTAGTGCTAAGCCTTCTCACTAAAATTGTCAGCCGCCTTTCATAGCTGGCCTGACGAGAGAAATGGTCTTCTATGGCAAACAGTCACTGGCAACATGGGCGGATTATAAACTTTCAGGCCCCTGGGCCCAGATGCATTAAGGGCCCCCCACTAATTGTCGTATATGTGGGAGGGGGGGTTTGGGGGTCCTCCCCCAGAATTTTTTTAATTTGTTTGATGTGATTTCCTGTATTATGGTGTATTTTGGGGATGGCCAATACTAAATTCAATCAGATTCATAGCCTACATCCTGATTTGTTGATATTGAGGCAATGATTCCATGCAAAGGCTTGGGCTTCAGGGCCCCCTGACCCCCTGGGCCTGGGCCCGGTAGGCCCGTGCAGTAATCCATCCCTGACTGGCAACTTAGCCTTCGTTTTGAACTACGTTTGTATAAGTGGTAGGTTGTGGCGTAAAATGACTTGATTGTAGGCTTAGCTGTTAGTTTGTTGTTCAGTTGAACATATTTATCTAACAACTGTCTCTTTTTTTCCCCCTTCTATTTCTGTTAGGTGTCGCCTCACTCTGCTACTGGAGGATCAGGCTGACTTCAACTGCTATGGATGGCAGGAAATCACAGCACACGTACATTTCTAGATGAGTGAAAAAATGCACTTATGCAACTAATAACAAGTTGTCAATGGTTATTTATGCAAGCTTGTGTAGCCTAAACCAGACATACATAGGCCTAGCCAAATTTATCCTGGCTGTAGATAAAGCAGGATAGGAATTTTCCAATATTTTGCCAGATTAGGCTAATAGTGGTTTACTGAGGTTTAAAGGGACACCAGGCAACGTTTTCGTGTTAATTAATCATCTTCGTAAGTCGGTATATGGTTAAATTACTCATTACAGGGCGAATGAAGGCTCTCTCGCCCGCCCCTACTGCCTGTAGGAAGAATATCCCACTTGCAAGTTCGGTGTATCCTACCCGCCGACCGAAGCAGGATCAGTTTACAGCACAGAGGCAGGCTAACGGCACGCTAGAGATTGTTGCAAACGTGTGTATAATGGCAGAGCCGGCGAAGAAGCAGCGAAAACCCTTGACGGAAGACGCAAAGAAAAGGAAAAGAGCTTCAGACGAGCGAGGGGAAGTTTCGTAGAGAAAAAACATCAGGCTTGCCTGGTGTCCCTTTAATATCAATTGAAATAGCTACCATTGAAATCACATTGATCTTTAGTTTGGTTGTAATTTCAACACTGTTTCAATATTAATTTTAGTTGAAATACCATTGATCTGTAGTTAGAATTTCAACGTTGCTTCAATATTAATAATGAAGGGTGCAAAAGAGATGTAGAATCAATGTTGCAGTGCGACGTTGATTCAATGATTTTAACGTTGACAAAGTAATGTTGATTTTAACATAGATTCAATGACTAATTGTTATCTGGGTGCAGAATGAGCAATCATCAACACCAACTGAAAACCCCGTTTTGCAGGTAGCCTTTTGCATTGCATACAATTAGGCTTTCTCTGAACTACATTTTCCAAAGGCTTCGTGCTTGTGTCACAACTTCAGAACAGCTTGACGCACATGCATCAAATTTGGTGTGAACATTTGTATGGACTCAATGATGAAGTCAAATGTCAAGGTCAAACCCACCTTGAGTGTGATATCTTAAGAAAGCCTGATATACCGTAAAACTCCAAATAATAGCCCGGGCTTTTATTTTCCCAAATCGCCAAACTGCACCGGCTAGTATATGAGACAGGCCTTTAATTCCCTTTACACAAAACTTTTCCTCTGCAAAGATGGAAAATATTATCGAATTAATTATTTCAAACACACTGAATGTCTACCTATATGACTAGGCTATCTGATGACAATTACGGATCATCATTCATTTAGTGTTGAGATGTTGTTCATTGAGTGAGATACATTGAGATCCAAATAGCGGGGATAGCCAGAACAGATGAAACATGTTTTAATTAAACGTAATCTACAAAGAGATCGTATCACACTGAAAGCTCATATTTTGTCATAGTCACTAGCAAATAGCCTATATCGGTCCTTTGTCAAATACAGTTGCATTATCAGACCTGACCAAAACCGTTCAGGAATTATTTATGCAAAAGTGGAACGTGCTTAATGTTTATTTCTCCCTCCTTTTTGGCACGAATGAAACGACATGAGAGAGCATGAACCATATTGTTTCTCCCGTTTTGTATTTGCCAAATTTGACAACAGTCTACATTCAAATCATAGCCTACTTCCAGGCGCGCGGGAACATATTTTTGACCAGGGGTGCTGAATAACAAAATAATCATGGATGTCCGACGATTTCTCCCCCAGCATATGATTCGAATTTAGACAGCTAAATACGCCATTTCACCGCCGTGTATGAGTAGGTCTAAGAGTGAGAAGTTTTATAATGCCCTGGGCAGCCACATTCCACTGCAACTATGCGCAGCACTTGCCACTCCGACTCATCAATAAAAACTGTGCGCACACACACCAGCCCCATAGAAGCGCACTTGACTTTACATCATTAACCTATTTCAGTAGGTTATATAGCCAGAGAATGTCCGTAGACGGGCTCTGATATAGCCTAGTCTAAGGTATATTCCTTTTCTGACTTCTTTCTCTTTATCGCCATGGCATTTAGAATAAAGAATAACGGTCGCTGGCAACATTTTGTTGCCAGCATAACAACAAGCCACCATCGGCCTATATGCAAATTTTAAACACAAGGGATGAATTGAACGATGACGTAGTCGGACATATAGGCATAGTTCATATTGGAAAAAAAGTTATACAATTTGGAACTCTAGCTTTTCCCCAACGCAGTCTTTTAATGCCATCTAATCATAACGTGCGCAGTCTGCGCCATACTTAAGCCCAAATCACACCCAAGATTCGCGACGAGATGAGCAGCAACTTGATGCAACATTCTAAAACCTTGCAACTGTGACCAGACATGTGAATGCTTTTATGACGGCTTGTAACGACGCGTGCAACATCTAATTCACACTGCTGTAACCTCCTTTCTGTAACGGTTTCGTGTCATTGCGAATCTTTAAACAGACGATCTGACAGGTTTTAGAAGATTAAATACAACCCGAAACTAAAAAACAGACCAGGCCTCTACTGGAGACCGGCCTTTAACCCAAACCTGTAGCCACGCCAGGCGTTTAAAAGAGACAGGCGTCTCTTAGGGACTCCGCGATTATTTGTTTTATTTATTTTACGGTTTTAAAAGTTTTACGGTAAGGTTTTTTGGTACAAGGGTTTGTATGAACTCAAAGATTAAGTGATTCAATTTTTTTTCAGGAATCTCCCCACCAACATTAACCCAGCAGCTTTCCATCCACTATTGTAATTCCTCTGGTATTACATTTCTAGTTTCTTTTGGTTTTGTTTGGATGTCTTTTAATTTATGCAATGTCTGTCAGTTGAAGATTTTGGCATTAGTGTGTGGGAACAAGTCACAGAATGTGTTGTCTCACTCATATCGTACTTGTGTGCAGCTCCTCAAATTGAAACATTGAATAGTTGAATATTCAAGGTCACTACAGTTGGTAACTGTTTTTTTATTCACTGTAGTACCCTCTAGAGCAGTGGTCCCCAAACTTTTTCTTCCGAGGGCCAGCTCACTATGCCTGGCTCTAAGAGAGGGCCAGAGACTCGGAGTATATTACGGTGGGCAGTGCTTCGACTTGGCCAGCTTCCCTCGTGGTCCGCGCGCGGGATTACGCGACTTTAATTTGTATTTTTCCAGAGACGCTGCAACAACCCAAACAACCGGTAGATGTCTCAAGTGAGCAGGGTGTCTCCATAACCATAAATAACCATAAGTAACCATAAATAGCTTAGTGCTGTGAACAACAGCAGTCTACCTTAGTTGAATATTCCATTACATTTAATCATAGGATACTGCAATTTAATACCATTGTTAGCTGTGTTTATATTGCAATCATGCCATATCAGTGCAAAATGTAGCTTAAATGAAATAATACTAATAAAAAAAAATTGCATTCCCAAAAGTCCCAAAAGTGTATTTTATTCAAAATGTGTGAACTCTGAACTCTGTGTCTTTGCATACACAGCTCAAGTTGAACAACATTTGAACGAGTGAATAAAAAATAGAATCGGAGGTGGCAATCATCTTTATGAAAAAACATCCCGGAAACTCCCACTAGGAGTACCACTAGAGAGAGTCTGCGTAGCGCCTTTTAAGAACCACTGTGTTAAAGCACTGCTGAGATATTACCTTACTTCCTGTCTGCCAATATTGACACTGATTTTGATTTGCTGTATTGGATGAATGCTTTTGCAGATCAAAATGCCAATATACTTTTCTGAGGTTTGTGTCTGAAGAGTATTGTATCTGTGCCAAATGCCATTAAGGTTAAGCAAAAGTTGTGACCTTTTTTTTTGGTTTCTATAAAATCCAATATGGCGGAAAGGGTATTGATGTTATGGGGTGCTATGCACTCAGTTTGATCCAAGGAATCCAATGGTACCTCCATTTCTAACATCTGTCAACATCATACAACTTTGACCTGTTGGTGGTGCTAGAGAACTCGAGGTGCATATATGAAATACTTTGCCCAACCACTGTGTAAAATTTCAAAACTATTATGGTTCTATGGAGAAGCATAAAAAGATGAGATTAAGAGGTAGAAACACAATGGGTATCTATGCAGCTTTGCTGTTTGAGCTCCAATTAAATAATAATAATAATTATAATAATATGTTTAATTTATATAGCACCTTTCTCAAACTCAATGTCACTGTATTGTCAAATCAAAACAATACAAGAGTGGAGGAGGGAAAAAACTAATGTGGTAAGTCTATGCAGTGGTGGAGAAAGAGTGTTCATGAAACAGGACACACCTCGAAGGCCGTTATCCCGCTTATCACCCGGTTGCCACTGTAAAGCAAAGGAAACACGCGTTTAACCAGATCTACTTCATAGGTGTCCCGTTATTTAGAATTAAAAGCCACCCTGCCAGCCAATCAGAAAAGAGTATTTCTTCTCTCCGGGTGATGTATGCTTAAAGGGGCAGCGTGGCCTACTGGTTAGCACTTAGGACCTGTAACCGGAGGGTTGCCGGTTTGAACCCCGACCAGTAGGCACGGCTGAAGTGCCCTTGAGCAAGGCACCTAACCCCTCACTGCTCCCCGAGCGCCGCTGTTGATGCAGGCAGCTCACTGTGCCGGGATTAATGTGTGCTTCACCTCACTGTGTGTACACTGTGTGCTGTGTGTGTTTCACTAATTCACGGATTGGGATAAATGAAGAGACCAAATTTCCCTCACGGGATCAAAAAAGTATATATACTATACTATATTAAAGCCTGAGAAACTGACAGTTGGTGCAGGTGGCCTGGCCACCTAGCCTAGGATTCTAATTGCTTAAAGCAACACCAAAGAGTTTTTTGTACCTTAAAATAATGTTTCCAAAATTGTTTCCGTGGTTCATCAACTCGTAACAGGGTGAACGGCACTTCTGCATTTGCTTCACGGCCCTCTATCGGCTATAACCGCACTACGTATGTAAGTTTGCCAGATCGGGTAGCGGATCTGCGATAGAATGAGACATACTGTAAGAAACTACAAATTTGACTTGCATGATGTCGCAATACATCATACTTTCATAAAACCATGCAACATATTCTACCTGGTCTATGGACATTGTTATTTGCAAAGCCGTTGCTGGATAAACAAATAGCGTGCGTGCGATAATTTGTATTTTTCCAGTGACGCTGCAACAACCCAAACAACCGGCAGATGTCTCAAGTGAGCAGGGTGTCTCGTAAAAAGAAATGGAGCCTGGAAAACCCTACACAGACTTCACTACAGACTTTAGCAGACTGGTTTAGAAATAGTGAATCCGTGAATCCGTGTAGGGATTGAATCTGTTTGCAGCCGTAGAAGAAACGCAGGACAAATTAAACATTCTGGTTTTCTCCGAGTGTGAGTCTGTCGATGATAGACAGACATCATTTGGACAAAATATAGAGCATATTAACCTCTGTTGCTCAGCCAAATGCCTTCCTGTTACGTCCTGTTATCACAGAGTTACAGGCGATAAACGATTTTTGATGGTCACAAGTTTACTTCATTAGGGACTGTTCGTTATTTATTTAAGGGGCTACCGGTGGAGTTTTGGGAGCATTAGTCAAAAAAGACGTGACCCTCCCTCGCCAGCAAGAAATTTTTCTATGACCCATGGGCATGAATCATGCTGAATGCTATTTGTCAATGAGTTGAAACACACATGACATTCAAACTATTGATACATTGTGCACTATGGACACTGGTCTGTAGGCTACCATTGGACAAATAAATGACATTGACTCACCATATCCTGACTCAGAAAAAAAACATCTTCTTGATTTTTGCCGCAAACTCAACAATGAAATCATAGGCCAGCTTGCAGGTAGCCTACGTCTTTTTCATTTCATAGAAGGGCGAATGGATAGCCTGACGAGCCAGACCCACATTAAAATGTAGGGTCTGGGCACTCACCGTTCGCAGTGCTCAGTCCGAGGGGCGGGATAATCAGTTGTCTTTCAAATTCCCTCTGCACGCAATAGGACAGTGGCAGCGCTATGAGCCCCATGCGTTTCCCACCAGCGGAGCTAGTTGGCTAGTTTAAACGTTTGTCAACTTAATAAAAGCTTAACTCGTGTCACACTGTTTGCCAATAGCAACATCCATCTTATTTGTTTTCAAGTAGCAGGGAATTCAAGCCAAACCGTTGCAACTCTGCCATCAATCATTATTTTAAGCCCACCTAAAGACTCTATACACGATTTCATTGGCCTGATTGAGTTTCGATTTCTGGAGCTCACAAGCCAACGGAGAGTTGCTAGACTAGCCCTGGGCACGCTAGGGGCACGTCTAGATTTCTAGGCTAGCGGATGGATGAGTTCAATGAGTTGTTAACAGACATGAACCAAGACATACAGCCCAGCAGCAATCTATCTAAAATAACACATACTTGAAGTAGCATTCATGATATGTTCAAATATTGAAGTCGTGGGAAGTTTACATAATTTAAGCTGTAGGATGTTTCATTCATCCCCCTTAAATAACTCTTGAACGGTTTTGTTCAGAGCTAGTGTAACCTGCGTTGTGTTGAACCTGTGCGATTCAGCCCTGCACACGCCCGGACTCAAACCCGCGAACAGCAGCACCTCGGATCAGGAGGCGAGCGCGCTAACAAATGAGCTAATAGCCCAGGCTACTAGCTTGCATGCCAGCAGCACTCTTGAGGCGTCGGGGAGTGAGGTTTACCAACGTTCCACAAGTACAGCTAAGCTAGCCGGCATCCGTTACACTAGCTTATACATGCAACTGCTTTCGACAAAGGACAGATGTATGTTGCTAGTGACAAAATATTAACTTTCAGTGTTTTACGATGTCTTTGTTATGGGGAAGTGTTTTTCCCCATGCATTTCTTCTAGGCTACTGTCAGTGACTGCCGCAAGAGAAGCAGGTTCTGTGTTGCGTTTATTTCAGTGACTGACGCGAGAGAAGCGGGGTCTGTGTTGTGTTGCGTTGCGTTCATTTATTTTCATTGGGCATGCCCTGCCGTGCCGTCCACAGCTCTTCAGTTCTGACAAAGCCAATTTGACTCATTTTGAAACAATGAGTGCAGGCCGCGTGTTTGTATGGTTATATTGCCATAAGGCTACTTTGAGAACATTTCCTAATTCACCCGACACTAATATTCAAAATGTTGAAAACTATTTCGGCATAGCCTATAAGCAGTTTAATTAAATGTAATGTTAGTTGTAAACAAACGGGCTACTTGGTGAGGCTTGGCCTCACAGATGCGCTCGTGTCTTAGATGGCAAGAAAAATCTTCGCGATATAGGCCTATTAAAGGGGAACTTGGCAACTATTTTAACGTAATAAACCCGTTTAGAAATCATTTGGATGGTTAAATGACCTGTTCCGGTGAAAATGGTGACTTTTCCCGCTGCCCCTAGCGTCCCCAGGCGGAAAACCAACCTTGCAACATTGCTACTACTGTCCCGGAAAGAGAAGTGAGAAACAAGAAACTCGTTTTAAATCGTGTTTCTTACCTTGTAACTTATGCTAACCGTTTTGCTAGCTTGTAAACAAATCCATGTGCTTTATCGTTACCTTTTTCCACAGTTTGAAATAGCATAATGCACAATTTCTCCAGCAGAGGCGGAAATCCTGGCAAGTTTCCCTTTAACTGACCGCCCGATTCGCGTTGGCTGGGGGGCAGGGGGGGCCATCAGACATTTGTGCCCAGTTAATCCCACCTTCCCACCTCTGTGACAGCTTAAAAGAAGTCGAGAGGACTCCTTACTCACAGACCTATTCACAAACCGGTTTTGTGGCATTTCTCCATGTTTTGAAATCCTATGCGGCTACAGGAGCTTCCAATCGTGAGGAAGCAATTTTGCATTGTAGGCATAACTAACATGCAATAACGCCACCAACAACAACTAAAACTAGGCTACTCATTGTCAACATGTAAATTAAATGTAACATTATTGTGAAACAAATTAAAATGTTTTCTTTTGCAAACGTAGGCATAGGCATAGTAACAGATTAATTTAATAATGTTACAAAGACACAATCAATACATCAATCCGTATGTTTCATTAGGCTACTAGGCTATTTGTTTTGCCTTACTCTTGATTCATTTAGGCTAGGCCTTTTTATTCAGTTATTCATCATCCGTCCTTGTGTAGCACACGCATTCTCAGACCTGTCACCTGCCACTCATCATCGTAAGGGAGGTATTTGGAATCATTCCCGCATTACAATCATCAGCCAATCAAGGTGGTCACTTCAGTCAAGCTTGTGCATGAGTAATAACGTCATCCATAGCATCGAAGACTCACTCACTCTTCAGAATCTGTTCAGGAGTTGTCATTTTTCCTTACTAAGAGTAGGTCTGAAAGGCTTTGTGAATAACTTAATAAGACCTCCGAGCTAAAATATTTTATTGCTATTTAGGAGTAGCCTACTCCTAGTGGTAAGATAAAAGGCTTTGTGAATACTGTATGGCCCCTGGTGTCTAACCCAATGCATAGCCCATTTACACAAAATAATGGTCGAATATTAGGCTACTGATGATCATTGTTGTTATGACCGCCGCGCAGCGAAGCAGTGGTCATATAGGTTTAGTCAGATTTTTTTTTTTTTTCTTTTTCATGCCCAAATTTCCGTCCAATGAGTCCCGGACACTGAAAGACCGGGGTACCGCGAAAACTTGGTGGGCATGTAACCCACATGGATAGCATGGAACCATCGTTTTTCGTTTAGATCTGTAACCCCCCCCGCTTGACTGGACCCCCCGACAGGAGGGTAGGGCAGACACAGTTTTCTGTGAATATCTCGAAAACCGTGGGGTTTAGGAGGACCTTTTTTTTTGTATGTTGATCTCAAGGGGCCATGTCAACCCATTCCATAACCACTCATTTCATGTATAAGCCACCTAGTTAAACACAAAAAAAGTAAAAATGAGGTGTTGTAATTGAAGGTATCTGTGACCTAACATAGTCAAAACTGCACGAAATTGGAAGTGTATGATCATTATGACACCCTCTGTATGCACGCCAAGTTTTGTGGAATTCCGTTCATGGGGGGCCACACAATAAATTAATTTCTGTTACTATACACCAACTGGCCTGTAGGTGGCCGGAGACAGTTTTCTGTGAATATCTCGAGAAACGTAGGTCCACCTTTTTTATGTATGTTGGTCTTAAGGGGGCATGTCAACCCATCCCATTACCACTTATTTCATGTATAAGCCACCTAGTTAAAAAAATTAAAAAGCAAAAATTTGGTGTTTTCATCACAATATCTCTGGCTGACAAGGTCAAAACTGCAAAAAATTAAAAGTGTAGGATCATTATGACACCCTCTGAATGCATGCCACGTTTTGTGTACTTTCATTCATGGGGGGCCTTACAATAAAATAATTTATGTGTACATTTAGTGACGTACACCAACAAGGATTCCCGGGACACTGAAAGACCGGGGTACACGAAACTTGGTGGGCATGTACCCCCACATGGATAGCATGGAACCGTCATTTTTCGTTTTGATCTGTAGCCCCCCCGCTGGACTTGACCCCCCCGAAAGGAGGGTAGGGCAGACACAGTTCTCTGTGAATATCTTGAGAACTGTAGGGCCTAGGATGACCATTTTTTTCCGTATGTTTGCCTCCAGGGGTCATGTTAACCCATTTCATGTGCACACATGTGCACAAACAGATACACACACACACACACACACACACATTCACAGTAATCATTCGTATGACACATACTCACACAGTAGACATATGTACGCTTGCATGCACAGGCACATACACACACACACACACACACACACACACTCACACACACACACATGGACTGGACTGGGCGGCGGTTTTATTTTGTACCGCTCTGCGGTACATCTAGTTTAAGAACATGCAGTGCGTGTAGGGCACCAAAAACATCTTGCTCGTAAAAAATCATCATACCGCACATTGTGGCGGGTCTGTTATTTAACCTACTTACTATAGGCTGCGCTACAGTAATCCTCCTGCCTCCGATACCACAGCTGTGGATAGTGTGGAATGTTCAAGTAATAACACAATTCAATTTGTGTCTCAATTGTCCCCCGCTGACCACCTCACACATTTCGCTAGATTTTGCAACGACCTTACATGACACAATGCCATAAAATGCCAGTTTTTAGGACACAGAATAATGTTTGTAATGATACCAGTTAGGCCTACGTTTAACAGTAACATAAGTGTAATGAGCTATTCATTGTCGAAGGTGCATGGTGAAGTGAAATTCTTACTTTGGAAAACAAACATTTGCCGATATCATTGTATAGGGGATACCTATGCCTACTTGTTTATTTTTTACGTAGCCTACAATGGCCAGTTCAGACAAAGCCAAAATTACTCATTTTGAAACATTTGTATGGTTATATTGCTTGACTTAAATCCCAGAGAGTAGGCTACCGCACCCCACAGTGATGGGCCTAGCGGTCTTACGCGTTCAGTGTGGGGAATAAACAAGCTGAGAATTTAGCGGTGTCACGTCTGCCTGTCACAGACGTGGGGAGCTCTTTGAAGCTTGGGATAATGTGGTAATGTGGTTCAGTTACTACAGTAACAGTATTTTATTTTACTTCTTATGGAATATTTTTTTTTTTCACTTTTATAAAGGCTTTGTTTGAATGCTGTGGGAACAAATAGTAGTTGATTATAAAGGCAACTTTCTGTTGCAATATTCTGTGTGTTGGACTGCAGGTATAACTTGCAGTGGTTCTCAAACTTTTTCTTTCATTCCCCACTTTGATCAAGGGGGCATTGACTGATGATAGTGGAGATAACGTGTTATCCCGAGGCCTTTGCAAGTCAGCATCTCTGACGGTAGTCTACCCTATTAAAAATATAAGTTTTCGATGTCCCAAACGGAGCCATACTTTATTGTTTTAACGATCTCTATGCTACTCACCAAAATGCAGGCATGGGAACATGATGAAGTATCCAACTGTCGTGTGTTAAATTATTGTGATTACGAGCCAGTGGTTTTCAAACATTATGCATGATTCGGACATCTAACGAAATGCAACAGGCTCATATCGTCTTCGCATTCGCAAAATGAGGACATACAGACTGCTCAGATAACAGGTGTACCTCCAGTTTTGCACGGTTTTAGTCAAGTTATAGGCTTGTTTACCTTTAAAGGTTCTGCATTCTGCATTTTGCAATGAGCAGTGCTTTTCCTTTTGAATTGGAAATGCTCTGTGTCATTGTGTGTGTGTGTGTGTGTGTTTCTATGAATTGTTAATCCAGCCCTGCCCCCAACAACTCACCTTTCCACCTCTCCACCTCTGGCCTATTGTCCAGGAGGAGGAGGGGCCTGAGGCCTGGACAAAGTCATCAAAGGCATGTGATAATTTTTATGATAGTATGAAGTACTTTTTGTATAGGCTACTATCTTAATTGGTTTATACTCAATACTTGACCAATGGCTATTGCATCTTTCTATTGCAAGTGAGAATGTGGCAGGTGATCTACTGTAGCCTATAGGCTTCATAAAATAAAATAAACAGGGGTGCATTTCCCGTACAACTACTAAATACGAGAGCCAGAGCATTAAATATTGGGAACATCGTTAACGATTTTGCACAACGAAAGGCTCGTAAGATGGCCTTCTAATGGCCTAATTTACGCATATTGGGGATTGTATGCATATGAATGATTTTATTTGGTTTCTGCACGGTTACATAAGTTAGGCTACATTAAGTTTTGTTTCTGCGCAGTGCGAGTTTATAAGCAAGCAACGCTTGCAGTTTCAGCAGAGGGTTGAAGAAGCGCATTGAGCGCATTGAGTGTTCCCATAATTCCATGCGAGTTGATGTTAATGCAGTAATATTAGATTACCATGGCCTGCAGGCTGTTAATAAAATTATTTTTAATGTTTTCACATGTAATGCATCCTATGTAGTCGTGTGTTTTTTATTTGAAATTGTAATATGTAACTACTAAACTACTTCGGTGCCTCAGGCCCTTTGTATAAACAATTGAAGTCACCCTTAATGTGTATTGCATGTATCAGAGCTAATTCATCCTGGGCCAAAGTATGTCAGTATGGGCCCGCATAGTGCTCTCACACCTGGGCCCACCATTGGTTTGTTACGCCACTGCTAACCAACATGTAAGTTACGACTGTTTCCCAAAACTGTTGTACTTACATAGTACTTGTAAGTTTGGACCATGATAGTTTCCAAACTTCAGTAGTCTGGACTAAGGTGGTTAATGACGTTTAGTAGCATGTGACTGGCACACCTGCACATACAGTAACATAGACTTAATAATGGACTACCTTAGTTTAATCCGTGAAATCTGTTTTTCTCAGGGTCATCAAGTTAATTCATTGGTTCATATAGACTGACCTTGTAAATTAACCACTGCTTTGAATTAACGTTTAACACGTGTCCTTTAAATGTGCTGGTGAAACAGTTGTGTACTCTATTGTTATTTATCCCCTATTCACCCACGCCGTCAATTCTGTGGCGCAGTGCGTTAAGGCCGGCTGATGACAGCCGCCGATACGCAGCAGTTATCAGTCCCCTGTCCAAGAGTTCGAATCTGGGTTAAGCGTAGTTAGATTTTGGGAAACGCACCCCTGATGTCTGATGTGTGATCAGTGGAATATGGGGAGAGAAGTGTCAGTGTTTTTTTGCGCGTCTGCAGAAGTCAAAATATGAATGTAATTCTGCGGCATAAAGCAGATGTATTTGTTTATTGTACAGAAAAATAAAAATGACATGTCAAGCAGTCAATTGAATACATTGCAGTCAAGAAGTAGGGCGAATTAATTTACGAAACCAAAACGTGGGTCATAGTTGTCTAAGCCTCTATTGCGTAGCCTGTTAAAAACTTCGCCAGATAGTATTAAATCGGCAACAACATTGTTTTCTGCAGAAGCCTACCCAAGGCTACAAAATCTGAACAGTTATTTCTCTACTGGCTCAATTATCACACAAGATACTGTTTTGATTTGCGTAGTTGCGTTACCCCCAACACTGACAATAATGTAGACAGCAAATTTAGATTTAGATTTTCGTTACCACCGTGTAGTCAAGCCTTAAGTCATACCCAAGTAGCCTACAGTAAATCGAGGTAATGTTTAATTATGCATGATTTATTTTGTTATTGAATTCGTAGGCTGGGATTCCTCCCGGCAACAATAATGTTTAATGGTAGCCTCCTGCTTTTTCAGAAGGGGCAGCAGGCAGAGCGATGTACAGTGGCAGAGTGACGCACAGTGACTGAAAGTGGTACTAAAGTTTCACGCAGCTTCACGCCTCTTTATGCACGACTGAAGTGGCCATTTGAAAGCGACGCCCACTGTATGTATTTTAACATTCTAGAGTGTATGTATTTGAACATTAATTTTAATCATCACCCCAGCCTTTGATCATGCCAAACCTTTTGTCGACCAAACTGCTCATGACCTTTGTCAATCAAATGCTCACATGACCCATTGTAACTTAGACAATCATGAGAACCACATGAGGACATATGATGACAATTAATCATTTGATGATGAGTCCTTATGTTATATAACCGTATGTTATTTGCACACCTATGAAGTAGATCCATTTTTTTGGCCGTATCACACTTGTATATTAATTCGCCGAACTCTGGATGACAGCAGGCTAAGTAAAATAGCGATGTTTCAAAACTAAAGTTCATCAGAATCTTGGGATATGCCCGCTTGACAACGGGAGAGATAGAACTAACGACTGGCCTTTGGCTGTAGCAAACATCCATTTAGAACTAGTAACGGCAGTTTGTCCTGCAAGTTGAGAAATTAGTTGATATGTGTCGGAAGAAATTCTAGTTCTACAAACAAGACAGTTTTAGCGATTAAAACGCTAAAATTGTAACAGGAAATGAACACAACGCAAGTGGCAACAGTGGAAGAAGCAGGATAATGGACTCCACGGTGGTCTGTTCACAGAAATTAATGCACTTAAATTAATGGACGACACCACCGTGTCGTCCATTATCCCTTACATACACTACTGGTCAAAAGTTTGGGGTCACTTAGAAATTTCCATTCCACTCCATTATAGATAGAATACCGGCTGATATCAGCTACATTGATTTTTTTTTTAATCAGGGAAGAAAGTTTTCAGATTACATTATATGCTTACATAATTGCAAAGGGGTTCTCCAATGTTTTTTCAGTTAGCCTTTTAAAATGACATCAGATTAGTAAACAGAATGCGCCTTAGGAACATTGGATGAATGGTTGATGATAAATGGCACTGTAGATATTGCATTAAAGATGGCAATAGCCATTTATTTCTACAACAGTCAAGAACACTTTTGGAATTATAATAAAAATAAACAATGCAACTGATCTCAGCTGGTATTCTGTTTGTAATGGAGTGGAAGGGAAATTAAGTGACCCCCAATTTTATATCACAATAAGATCTCTTTTTGAAGTTGTTGTTTGGAATGATTCAAATATAAGAACAACCACCAAATTCTGTCTTAAAATGGTAAAACGGGAACACCACATTGCGTAGTTGATTCCTAAATAACTATGCAATCAAGGATAGACATTCTGAGGTGATTGTGTGTTATGGGTTTAAATGTAGGTTTCTAAAATTGGAACCCCACTATTTGACTCAAATAAATCACAGAGGCAGTGCACACATTCCCTCAGTCACTTAATCGCACACTTCTGTTGTGCAACATTTCTCATGGCAACCATGAGTGATATGCAAGGGTGTCCCACCATTAAATGTCCTCTGTACTTTTGATCTTAACAATACTCTGCATGTTTGTGATTACACCCTAGAAACTCATCTTGTGGCTAAATCACACACAGGAAATAAAGTCGCACCACTCCCTGCTAAATGAAAAATATGTTATCTTGCAGTCTCAGTTTGTATCCACAAACACAGTAACTATGCTGTGACTTCTGTTTCTTTTATCTGCATCAACATCAATGGTTGTCACTAGGCTTATTTAATATACAGTCTTTTAACAGCCAATAATTAATGAATGAATAAAAATTTTTGTCATTACCAGATGATCTCAATAGTGACTTATGTGGTATTTTCAGACCCATTCTTTATGATGAATTGGCAATGTTTTCCTTTCATTATCAGATAGGTCTGGAAATAGTGTAAGCACGTCCTTTTGTTTAGCAACTAAATTATCTATGACTATGAGTGTGCCCTTTTTGTCAGCATATATTTTTTATACAACATTGTCATTTCTGTTGGAGCAGTGACATGGACATTGTTTATGACTCTGCAGTCTCCAAGCTAACTTTAACATCTAATTATCCTCCTGGCAACAGGATTATTTGGTTTAATGGGAACTGGTGAGCCATTTTAATTATTTCTCCATGAAGGAATTAAATCTAAACCCACTCTATGGATACAAAAAATATATTTTATGACTAGGATTTACCATTACTCTCTTTAGTCTATTTATATGTCTGATTCTGTTAAACATTTGCAATGCTCCTTGAAACTCAGAAACATTGCTCTTTGGAACCAAGGCAATTATTATAAGATTATAGATTAAAGATTCTAACCTGGAGTACGTAGTCTCCTGGTCTGATGTCGGTGATGTCAACCCACTGGCAATCAATGTCATGGCGGTAGGTATCCCAGCAGCCCACAGTGATCCCCTGTTCTCCCATGTTGTAGCAGGAGAAGCGCTTATGTAGGCCTGTTGTCCAACAAAACTTTCTTAATGTTTGTATACTTTTTTTTTAAACAATCAATCACATTTAAATGTGGCACATGCTATTTGCACCCAGGTGTCAATAGCCATATGTGCTATTTTTACCCAGTGGGAATAGCATTTGCGGCTATTGACACTGGTGTACACAGCATGGCATAGCAGAGTCAGGTGTCTGTAGCCAGCAATGCTACTTAAACCTGGGTACACATATTTACATACAGTGTGTATCAGTGAATACAATGCTTTTAAAAATCTATCAATTAATCTATCTGTTATTTTGACTTTTTAATTGAAAAGCATTTATAAAAATTTCTAAAAGTCAATTAATTACATCTCATAGTCATTCACTCTTAGCCCATAGGTTACATGTGATCTATCTGCCACAAGGAGTTCCTGAGTTGTAGCATATTGTGCTTTACAACTAGGACTTAAAAACTTGCTTTCACAGCTTGTTGGGCTTACCCTACACATAATCCACATGCTTATCTTCTTTCTGTGATAATAATCCATCAATGTATCAAGTTTCCCTATTTGAAATCAAGCTGGCTAAATACTTGTAAGATACTTGTAAGATACTTCGCAAATGTATTTATTCAAACATAATATGGTACTTAAAGGAGAAATCTGGAGAATTTTAACACGGAGCTCAGTTGATCATGTTCACGGAATACTGTCGGTCGGGAAAACGTGAAAAAAAACAGTGCTGTCTGACGCAAGTTAGTGGCTAAAGCAGCCAAAGTGCTTCCAAGCTATCTTATAGGGGTATAAACTGTACCTGCTATCTTTGTGCCTCCTAACAGACTCAAAATGTCATGACAAGTGCTGTGCAACATCTCGCAACATTTCATAACCAAATTTGGCCGGTTAAAGAGAAGATTGTTGCGAGACTTGGCCCATATTTTTTGGGGGGATCGCCAGACAAAAAAGGTTTAAGAACCACTGCCGTGGCCTAAATTCAATACCGAAGTCGATCTCATGCCTTTTCCCATTAATGGAGACCAAATGTTTATGTCTAAAATAACAATGATTCAGCATCGCAATGTTTATATATCAATATGACTGTAACAACATGGAAGCTCCAAATGATAGCTGCAACTGCATACTACTGAATGGAATATGGAGAACCAAATATGACAGGATAAATAATTAAATTGAATAGACTTCAAAAAAGATGTACATGATCTGTATACACATGGATTGGCTTTAGGCTTCACGCTGTCATATATTTTTTACATGACCTGAATAACTGGTGGTGGCTAGATAATCTGGTTTAAAATAGAGATTATACAGTGCTTTGCAATTGATTTCAACGGTACCTTATTTTTGAAAAACGGACATACAGGTCAAAAGTTACGTGCACACACCTTCACAAACACAGACAGCCCAGCCCAGCTTTATAATTATGCAGCTGCCAGATGGCCTAGAACTCTGCCAGGTGTTTGCAATCAAGAGTCTGGCAGTTAGGGCTGTGATGTCATAATGGGTGAGCATTCCACCATTCAAGTCTATGGCAAAAAAAAAAAAAAAAAACGGGAATAACGCAAAAAAACGACAAGGGGCAGTCACACCATTTATACAATGTGTATACTGACAATGGTGTATACTGTAAATGGTGTGACTGCCATTATACATCGGTTCGGGCCGGAATTTTTAAAGTTGGAGCTGTGTCGATAGCTCAAACACGCTCAAAAGAAAGCATATCTGAGGAACTGCAAGAGTGGGCTTGCATTTATTTTATTGATTATTATTGTTAACTATTAAATACATGTTTATTATTGGATGTTTAATTGGTATGCTCATTTTCTAAGCTATTTTAATACTAAAACAAACTGAAATTCCACACATTATTTTGTAAAAAGTAGCACATATGTACACACAACACACATCCTGTTAAAGTAACTAACCATCAGGGCAGTAGGTGTCCTCCAGACAGAAGCTTGCCTTATGGCCCTCAGCAACCCTTGTACCATTTAGGGTCAGAAGGTCATAATGTGTAAACACTTCAATGCTGTGATAGTGCCTGAAAGTAACGGCAGAAAGACCGCCATCAGAAGTTATCAGAATCAATTAACAAAAAAGATCAGTTAACCATTTCTATTTTTTATCTCTGTTTGCTATTATGTTTGGATGGAATCCAGCAGGATGAGAGAGCCTATTTTTTAAGGGTCTGGCCCACCGAAAATGTGTTATGGTTTAACAACTTCCACCTTAATTTTATTTATTAACTCTCACCTGTGACACTGATGCCATACCCAGGACTCTCGTGGGGCACGGGGCATGAAATCTGCACGGCCCAGGTTCATGATGCGTGAGGAGAAGCGCAGTAGTCGCCTGTGCCCATATGGCCAGTGCATTCGGGCAGCAGAGGAGGACAGACAGTTCTCCTCATGTGCGCAGGTGAGGAGGTGCAGGGGGCGATCCTCAAGATATGCTGACTCTTGCACCAGCTGAGCATCAACCACCAGGTCAGGGGCAGCTATTGGACAAACAATGTGCAATACATTACATATAATCAGAAGTACAGTAACTACCACCACAGCCATCAGAGGCCCAGTGGCTCTACCTTTCACTAGACAACTTTTCTGAACTACTTTTATTTCTTTAATTTTACTTAAGTATATTTAATTTAAGCATGTATGCAAATTATATTAATGACAGGGTGTTTACAATGTGGAGAACTGCATTAAACTGCACAATGTTACGATGATTTGTGATTAATAATTATTACACGGATACCTGCCAGCATTCCTGGGTTTCTCCCATATTTCAAGGTAATCTCCCGGCACCCTCTCGTTTTGTTATTTCTCCCGGGAAACTCCAAGAATTTGCATGACCATCAAACTTAATCATGGATCAATTCATTTTTTCTGTTAGTCTGTCATTTCCTGGGTTGCCAAATTGTGTATGAAATACACCCTACACAGAACCTACACTACTATTGGCAACCAAAAACCCAAATAAGGAAGCGGATTCTCATAAGCAAGCGGGCTATTTGAATAGCCTAGTTTGGCAAATTGTTTGAGAAGAAATGTTGTGATTAACATATCACATTATAACTGTTATTGAGTGAGTGTTGATACACAATAAGCTGTTTTGCGGAAAATAAGCAGCTTTGGAGGAGATCTACTTCATTGGAGCCCCAATGTACAGAATTTATAGCCCTCTGCCAGCCAATCAGAAAATGGTATTTCTTGTCTTTTGGGGATACGTTTTTAATAATATGCCTTGTAGTTTCTTTTAAAAGTTGGTATACCATGATTATTGTGTGGGCATTTTTGTATTTCCAAATTACGAGCTACAGTACTTGTATTTTAATTAAATACATTTTTCACATCAGTATTTTGTATTTTATTTTGTTATATTTTATGAGCCAATATTTGTAGTTTGTAACAAAATAGTTTTTGATGTACACAGCACATCTGGAAGGGTGGCCTATGCACTTTTTTGTGCATACATTTGTTTTCTCTGAATCATTTGAGAAATTATCTTCAAATGTAGGTTTCTATGCAACATTTGTATACATGAGGCCCACAGTTCACTACTGTATTAATTAATGTTTCTACAGTTGTAGTTGCAACATTACTTTGTTGCTGTGTATTCTTGGCATGTCTGAATTCAGATTGAATTACTCACTCTCTGCACAGGTGACCCCAGCTGCTTTGCCACTAGGACAGTACACATGTGAATTTCTGCGACACTGCTGAAGGGACATCTCTGTGCCAATACAGTGTGTACCGCTTAAGATCATTTCCCCAGCATTTTGGTTGCCAGGCCAGTACCAAGTTTCCTAAATAAACACACACACAAAAAAACACACCAACAGGAGTTAGTTTAGAGTACGGAAAGCTAAAGAGGAAATAGACCCTAGAAAGGAAATAACAGAAATGCAGTAGGTCACCCAATGAATCTCTGCTATTAGAGGCATTTAAAGAGGCATCATCATATGTTTTCCATTCTCACTCTTCATGGGTTATTTACTGAGTGGAACCCCTGTGAAAATTAGTCATTTTATGTGCATGCATAAAGCACATTGCCATTTAAGTTCAGTCCAATCTAAGCACTAACAGTTTTATTTTTAAGTTTGTTTTCACTCCAAATGTCCTGCTTTCTTTCTTTCCCTGGACTGGTTTAGCATTTTCCTGAGAAGCATGCAATTACTCTCTACATGGGAAATAACCCAAAGGAGAAAAACAAACTCTGTCAGGAAACAAACGGAGCAGAGAATTCAAAATCTGAGTTAATACACAGTGCTAAAGTAAGTCTTACAGTACCAGTAAGTACAAAAAGTTATATTGTTGTTGAACTTCCATCCACACAAATCAGTGTTATTTGCCCTGATTTTCAAGCATTCTTTTCAGCAGGCTCACCCTTGGAGAAGACCCACCATTCAGGAAGTTACTAAAAAAAAGCATTTCTCCTTCACAGGTCTTTTTTTAGTTTAAGTTTAGAGAATTTTGCTCCTATGTCTGTGAAATCTATACAATCATTTTTATTTTTTATTTTTATGTTATATTAATTTTAAACATTTGTCATGTTTGGCTGCACTTGTTTGTTATGATATTTTATAATGGCTGCGGCTTACAAATCCGAACCAAAGCTAAGGTTGTCTGAGAATGTGAGATAAATAAATAAAGGAAAATAGCTACCAGTTGGGAAGGAGGGGGCAAGCATACATACCTGATGGGCTCTAGAGGCAAAGCCATAGCCCAGCTGTCTGCACAGCACCATGGCCTCACGGATCCCCCAGTTCTCACTGCAAACAGCTCCCCAACGTTGAGTCTCACCCACTTCTATCAGAACCTCCACACGGCCCTCTGCCAGGTCCCGGCCACCAGCCAACCTCACCTAGGAGACAGTGAACAGGGAGGGAATAGGGCATAGTAAAACTACTACTACTACTACTACAACAGTAAATAATAAATCATTCAATAATATGGTTAATGATGCATAATATAATATGTTTTATTTAAATATTATACAGTACGTGTTATTTCATAAACTTCTTTTATGGTTTCTTTATTTTGTCCAATACATCTGCATAGAAATACAAATTTATGCATGTTGAAAAAGAGAGCTGGCATTCTGACTTTGGTCTCTAGGCCCATGCTTGGGACATGACAGCGAACTGAGACATCCTGGTTGTGTTTGCAGCTCCTGAGAGGGACCTCACGATGTTGACACTGTTTGATGGAGGTTTCTCTGCCAGTGCACTGTACCATGTTCATGTGAATAGGACCGGTCCCTATAAAACACCAAAAAGCATCAACTGTATTGTAGAGATGTCTTTGTGGATTAGTAGTGTATGTACCTATACAGAACCAGGCTCTAAAATGTAGATCTACGAATACCTACAGACAAATTCACATTTTATATTTAGTTGCTCTTCCCCTCAATATGTCAAATGGATCAGATCATGGAGGTAGCCATATGTGAGTGATGTGGACAGCAAGAACTGGGTGTGCAGCGGACCTCAGTGGCAAAATTATACACAAGAACACCAAAGGCACTGTTTAATAGTTGAAAATAGAACCCTCTTTAGATGGCAAGAGGAAAAAAAGTGTATGTGATGTAAAGAATCCCTGTAATTTGGTCTGAAATAGAAGATTATCTCATCATGGGCTTGTGTAAACGTGTCAGTTGTTGCCATGTGCTATGTTTGTTTTCTAGACAGTCATTACTCTTGTAAACACTGTTTTTCTACAGGTGGTTGAAAGATGTTGCAGATTTAAAATAAGGAAAGAATAGCCCTCTCTTGCATCTTTATTTGAGAGATATTGGTGATGTAGTCATTCCAAATTAACAAACAAATAGCTGCATGATGAAATTAATTAGTTTGCCATAAAGGCAAAAATAAATAAGAAATGGGTCATGGATTTCATGACCATGCATGACCAGTTAACTCAATGGATACTAAAAGCCACCACGTTTTGTGACTGGCTTTCAAGGGGTCCCAAGATGAATAGTTGTGGGCACTTAAGAGGGCGTTATAAAAAGCAAATCACCGTAGGACAGAATTTCGTAGGTAATAAAATAATACTTGATAAAAATGTATTCATTACAGAATACTCTGTTTGAGAGGTTTCATGAACCAAGACCTTGAAAACAATATTATTACAATTCAGATATATTATTTGTCTTTTTCTATGCAATGGACATCCTGAATGTGAGAGAAAAGTTCCTTTGTGATCTTTTTTCCATATCTTGGCAAAAAATTACCTTGACCCATTTGGGCTCCTTTAAGGGCCTCCTTAGCTGTGCCAAAGCCCAACTCCCTACAGACAACGCTTGCAGCTGTGATGTCCCACATGTGGTCACACACAGTCCCCCATTTTCCCTCCCGGAGCACCTCCACTCGCCCTTCGCCCAGTCGTGGTCCTGCCTTCAGGCGCACCTCTGGCTGGGAAAATAATAGTTCAAGTGTTGGATTTGGGGTCCTACTTGTATACATAATGGATTGTTAATGGTCATTTACACATGAAGTGATACAGCCTTTTCTCACAGAAGGTAATAGATGCTTAAAGGAACAGCTTGGGAAATTAGCCTTCTACCCCAGGGTTAGTCATGATGATGCAAAACTTTTTGCAAACTTTCTTTTCTCTGAGCGTGCAAATTGCAATACCCCGGTCTGACACTTCCACAAGCTAGCTTAGCTTAATTCACGGGAGGTGAAGACTTCCTAACAACTCCAAAAATCTTAACATGTTGTGACTTGTGTATTTAAATAACAATGTAACAAGACATAGTGATTTTCTAAGCAGATATACTGTATAACGCCTGTTCAAGCAGTCAGTGAAGTGAAAAGTAGTTCAAAATATGAAGACTTTGGTTCCAAAACGCTTAAAACATTAAAAAGTCATGTTATTTAATTGTGTATTCACTATCAATAAAATTGCAGATTCGTTGATTTGGCTGAGTAACGATAAATCAAATATCATTACTTGGAAAACAAAATGGAAAAACTAAAATTTGAAAAACTGAAAAACATCAAACTTGTTACCTTTGTTGCAGGTCGAGATATTGTCCTGCCAGCAGCTCGGGAAAATTGAGACCCTGGTACGCATCGTACTACTGCTGGCATGCCACCAACACAAGGCACATCATTATGAGGGACAGACAGCCGAGTCCGACAGTCAGTCACTGATGGCTCTGTACCTAGACACTGCACCTCCTCCACCCAGTAGCCCTTCTTAGTGACCATTACACTCAGTCTAGGAAAAAATGTTATAACAATACATTAATACATTACATGTAGGGTTGAAAAAAACCTAATGACAATACATTAATACATGTAGGATTGAAAAGAGAATGAATTATTGGAGGTGGGGACTGCAGATTTGACATTATAATGCATGATTATTAAATATAAAATAAAATTACTAAAAATAAAAACGGCAAACCAGATTACAGTACCTCGTAGAGGGGTCTGCTATCTTAGTGTCCCACAATTTCCTGTGATAGAAAACACAAATATTGTTGAGAAAGATGATACGGTTAAGGTACTAATATGCAAATGAACAAAAATTTATGTAGCATGGTTAATTTAAACTATGGCCATTTTTTTTGTTTATTTGAGAATTCACATCCCCCCTCCAAACACATAGACACACACATTCACAGACACAATGCAGATGCAAAAAGGCTTTGTATATACAAATGTACACACACATAAACATGATCAGGATATGCTACAGAGACAAAACAAACTAAGAATGCAATGTGGTTTTGAAGTTTCACAGAAGCCACATCTAGATCTCAATGTTTTCATTGTTCAGTCAAAAGCAGCCAAACCAAAGCCTTCATCACTCCCTCTCTCTCCACACAGCCTTGCTCCCCAGTGGCCATCTGTCTGGTGTAATACACTCAGTCGCTTTGTATAGAAACGTCTGGCAAGAGAAGCACTCATGGAAAATGCTGCATACACCATTTTATAACTCCATGAGCTGAGCTAAATGCAGCTTGAAGTTACGCTGAGTTAACAGTAACAGCTGGGGGTAACCAGCTGTTTATCCTAAGGTATTACTCCACCTTAAGACAAAACTGGACGGAAACCTGTGAGTCCCTCCTATTTCAAAAATGGAATCAGGAAACGGGTAACTGGGCATTAAAGTTAAATAGACATACGGCAGTGCAGAAACCTCAAGCTTCTGTTCAGTGGTCACACCACACAAACAATGGTAAATCTAGCACAGTTGCTTGGCAAAGATAAAAATGAATCTTGAGAAAAAGGAAAAAGAAAGAAAGGCTCAATGAAAACTGTAACAGAAAATCCACTTGTCTTTTTGTAATGTACCAAGGCCATATGCACTTAGTCTGGATTTGGGATTATGGTTTATAAGACTTTGTAAGGCTGATATTATAACAGCAGTCTGGAATTGTAAAAAGGAAAGCCTATCCACTCTACAGACGCTTGTGAATGAAACAAAGGCTGAGTCACCAAAACAGCCAACCACACCCCCTGCTTTTTTAAGGCAACCCCAAGGCTGTGGCGTCCACTTTGAACTTCTGCCATATAGCCCAAACTTAGTTGTTTTGTCACATTTACACTACATATGCAGTGTGTTTTCCAGACACTTTAAAGACTAACAGTCTGTTAACATCAGAATAAAAATGCATAGGCATTGTGAGGAAGATAGAATGCTTAAGTTCAGTTCAACAAATGGACATGATCAGAGAAGTCACAAGAAACAGATGGAAAGAGGGCATGTATTGGGTGTGCTAGAATACATTGCATTTAGCCTGATCTCTGGTTGCTGGCTGACACATTTGTGCACCCAACCAGGGATATAAATATATTACCCAAACATTAGTCTTCTAACTCCATACTTTTCTCAGCTTATTTTATGCACAAATCATTACTGAGCTATTAAATAACCACAGCACCAACTGGCTTCATAACAATGGTATCTTAAGTTCCTATCATGCAATAACAACCACAAAATGCTGATTAAACCTAGAACACGTTATCAACAGGCTCTAATCAGTACAAAGACTCAACAATAATATCTGATTCTGCCCTACACTGTGTGCAAAATAAACAACATAATGCACATTATGTCTTTTGCCAAAATTGATCATTCAATAAATACACTGATATGTATTGATTCAATAAATATGCTGGTTCGTATTTGAAAGTGAGAAATGTATCTTTACATAAGGAAACATGCTCCCCAAGGAGTATAAGGGCAAAACGTTGTTGGCAAATAGTATGACTTCAATAGATCCCATACCATCAGATAGAAACACAAACACACACACACACACACACACACCAACCTATTTACTCACACATACATCATATGCAAACACATGTACACTATTAAAGCCCTTATTATGAAAGAAAAGAAATAAGGTTAGGCACCTGGCTTGTCCTGTGTACCTAATTCACAATGACAACGTAAACTGAAATCTCTTCAACTATAATGAATATTTTGCCTCAGTGTCTCAATAAACGTTAATACATTAACTGTATATTCACTGTCACGGCCATTAACTGTCAATAAACAGCTAATGCAAGAGATGAGCTTGGCTTTCTCCTTTCTATTATCAATGTCAGTTACACACAAATGCAAACTATGCAAATGGAGGTCAACTACAACTTTCTTCCTCAGCTGAAGAAACCATATCCTGTCCCCAAAACTCAAAGACAAGAGGCAAGCAGAGGTGACCTCTGTCTGGCTTTATAGAGGAAAAGCGGCTTAAATAGTGTTGGCTAACTAAATGGTAGTATTAGGTTAGCTATCTTCTCAGAAATAAGTGAATTGAAAGCAGTGGATAAACCCACCAATTGAGGCATCCTGTATATAGTGCATGAAAAGACTCTGTGGTCAGTCATTCAGACAGAGAAAGTCTGTCTCTAACTGTTTCCATTAATATATTTAGCTAAATGGTCAGACACACGGGCTGGACTCAACCAATATATTATAAGGCCTTTGGTACCAAGGAAGTAACAACCTCTATTAGTAGATTTACTTTAGTGTATCAGGAAGTGTTTCCCTGTTACAAAACTCAAGAACCAGATTAAAAAAAATAGAACAGGGCTTTCAGAAAAAAACAATGCTAGTGTCTCTGTAAGCGCCCCTGTTTTACCCTACATACCACAAGACATATACTTTCCATAGTACCGAGAAACCCACTGGAGTCTAAGCCCACAGCATAACGTGCATAAGGAGGTATGTCAGACAGACAGAGAATGACAGAAATGGAGGGGCAGAGAGAGACATGTAGACAGGGTAAATGCAAATTACAGACAGCAGACTGATCTCACTCTTTCTTCTAGATTCACATAATTAGGGAGGGAGAGAAAACAGTTTTGTGGGAGAGTAATGAGCTAGACTAAAGTGCACATGGCATTCAAGATCCCCAGTTCTGGAATTGTTGCTATGGTTAAGTCAACACAACCTGGTTAAATTGTTCAATGTCTGAAAGTGTGCAGTAGGTTTAATTGTAATAATGCAACCTCCACCCCTCTTGGAGTTTTTACACTTACAAACATAACTCATAAACAGATGAAATACATATAAAATAAAATCACATATTGTCTCTTATTTGAGCAGATGTTAGTGCAAGCTCAAACAAGTGAATTGGAATTCACCCTCATCAATTCCCTCTTCCCCCATTATGCTACACAGGGCAAATTGTTTGATGAACAATGTGAAGTAGGTCTAAATCATTTTTCAATGAGCTCCTTAGTTATAGTGACAGAAGAGCTTACATGAAATTGTGATGGCAGTGTTTTCTTAACGATTGCTTCCATACAATTGATTTATGATTAAGACCTAACGGTGTTATAACTCCCACATATAGTAGTGTAGAGTTGAATCTTTTATTTAGCTTTTGGGCCATGTTGTTCACATCATGTTACTGTGGTAACTACATTTACACTTGTAAAAGCTTGGTGATTTTTTTCCAATAGTGATTGTTTACAGAGTTTATAAAATGAGCTATTGTACTACAATATATATATATGTACAATATGTACTACATAATACTACACAGTTTAAGAAAAGGTTCCAAGCATGGCTACTCTGAACAAAATCAGAGTGACTTGAAATCATGATAGTGGGTATGATGGGTATTGATGGTCTACTGACGGTTGTTGCGCTCACCTGTATGTTGGCTCATCGGGCTGTTCTGCTGCAGGAAATCCCAGCATGCCACATGCCACCTGGCTACTTCTTAAATTCCAACCCAGACTACACACATGGCGCCACCTCCCATCCAGCTTCACCTCCACCACACCCTCTGTTACTACGGTGGGTTTCCTGGTACTTGTCAGCACAGGCCGCAGGCGAGCCTCATCAAGATTCACCCTGGTGGAGCCCTAAGATAATGAAAGAGTGATGATGTGATGATGGCAGCGATATGGAACATTATTTGCACATTTTATCTCCACAGGCCTTCATCTGTTGTGCCAAAAGAAACAACACAACACAAACATGAATGTCTAACATTTATGTTATCTGTGTTCACCTGGTTGTGCTGGTCAGTGAAATCAAAGTTAAGGTTGTTCTCCTGCAAGTTGGCATGCTGGGCCATCTGCCTGGGCGCTGATTGTGGACCCTCATAGGTGGGTGTCTCTGGAGCAGGTGGTGGTCTTCGATAGACATCTGTATTAGGAGTCTGATTTATTGTCTGTGAGGTGGGTGAACTGTGAGACCCCACTTGGAGTCCAGGGCTTGACTCGCTATCAGGTGCCTGCCTATAGGCTCCCACATTGCGAAGGCGGTTTGGTATCTGGTGGCCTTGGGGCAGTGAAGGCTCTTGGTTGCGGCGCCGATCATGATTGAAGGGGCGCAGTTGGATTTGATGGCCATGCCTTTGATTGGGACCCTGGCGGGAGCCAGACCTATGAATTGCAATCTCATGACCCCTCCTCCGGGGGGGCTCTGGGATGTTGGAGATCTGAGGGGAGCGGGGTGACTGGAGTGAGGGGGAGGGAGGATGGACTGCAGCTTCTGAGGGCTGGATGAAAGTTCGCCCCTGCTCCGGGCTACACACAACACCTAAATCTTCAGCATGGGAACAGTCATTGATGCCCCAGCCATTTGAGTGGCAGTCTGCCAGTGAGCTCTCAGTGCCTGAGCAGAGAACGTTGTCCAACCAGATTTGGCCTATAGTGGGCAAGAGGACAAGAAAAGGTTTGTTGCCCTTATTTCATCCAAAACAAAGAAATGTGCCAAATGTATTTTCAAACACACAGCAGACAAGGACAAGAAAATATTTAGGTAGTCTTTTCAAGCAAACTGTTCTGTTGAATAAGTATAATCTTTGTACATGTTTAAATAGCCATATTGTCAAAAATTGTATGATGAAAGCATCTGCACATTTCACCAGCTACTGTATTATCCTCAATGAAAAAGGGACACTTGGGGAAGAGCACTAGAGGGATGTACTTGCTGTGTATTGTTTAATAGTTCAAGCAATATCTGATGCTTCTACTGTTAAGATATTTACTGTTTACCTGATGTTGCCAGACAATGCAGACATGCAGAACATATGCACACAAAACCTGTAACACTACATGTACATACCTTGTCCTTGCCCAAATTTAGCACTGTGGGCCCAGGTAAGGCCCTGCAGAAAGCCCAACTCCCGGCATACTACATTTGCCAGGTTTATGTTGACCTCATCATCACACACTGTTCCCCACATATTGTTGTAGAACACTTCCACTCGGCCCTGGGTGGAACTGGAGCCATTGCCTGCAAGACGCACACGAAAACCTGGAGGGGCTCCATGACCATAGGGGAAGAGGAGGAGGTTCAAGGTCAGGAAATAGCCCAGCATCATCTCCATCAGTGGAGGCTAGACCTGTAATATCAGTTTAGCATTTATAAAAACCATTAGCCAAATACCTGAAAAGAACACCCTAATCACATCAACACCTTTGAGTCAAGTCCATAACTTTGCTTGATTAAGCATAATTTTCACTGCATCAGAGAATTTTGAGAGAAAAACATTGTTTGATTAATGAATTATATTTTTGCGCTAATTATATTTTTCAACAGCAAAGTAAGCAGAAATAATGTAAACAGTTTATAGAAGGTCGAATGTAAGTTTTTGCTTCAACAGTATTTAAGCACTGCAAAAGCTAAAACAGTGAAATACAGCAAACACTAAATATGCATTCATCTGACAGCTATATAATTAGCAACATAGATATTTCAGCACATTCAATGTTATAAATCGATCTCTGTTAGTAACAAAGGTCTGAATGTTGGGGTTACAGTTTTTGCTTGTAAAAGCTACTGTGCTATTATTTAATTTGAAATGACTATTTCTACAATAACCACCAACTTTTCTTGCCAGTGGTGCTGCAAAATGGCAAAAACCTCTTCAAGACTCTCAAATTGTAAAGTCTTCCTGTTTGATTTTAAGCACCAACAAATATGAGAAAAATAATGAACAGGAAAGCAAACAAAGATATGACAGTAATTGTATTTAAAAAAAAAGAGTTATGACTTACCAACACTGATGCTTCTTCAATGAGTGAAATGTGTGTGTGAGTGTGAAGAAAGGGAACATTTCTCTCCTCCCTCCCTCTTTTCTGTCCCTCCCTTTTGCCACTGTCATCAACCCTCTACATCTCTCTTGTTTTATGTAAATCTCTTTTATGTAAAAATCTTTTTTTACACAGCGCACTACTTTTTTCACCCACAAATATTAATTTAGCCTATTCTAAAATTACTATTTTTCAGCATTGTTATTGAGTATAATACTGCATCATTATTTTGTAGTTAATCCAGCAGATTTATCAGTTACACTAACTGACCAGTGGTAGTTACAGTAGATTAGATCATTAGATCAGGGAACTCCGTATTGCTGGCAAAATCACACCTATCACCGGAAGCTGTCTCATTGACCTTCTCCACAACTTCAAATCATATTTGCGTAAGGCTGGTCCACGTGAGGAGGACTTACACAAGGTTGTGGTTGTGTGAATTCACTGCCTGTGCTTGATTTTTCCCTAGTTCCCTCTCCTTCTTTCTATAATTGTACAGTAGCAACCATGATGGCTTCCACACACCCAAAATTAGTGGTATGGTGAAATAAATATGCTCTACAACACAAAGTCTGAATCCACATGTTCCTCAACAAATCTTGTGCTGTCAGGATGAAAGTTTGAAAATATCATGAGTATATGACATATGGATGTAAGCTATAGTACTGGAACCAACAGTAGATGCCAATTTCTCATCTTGATAATGCTGCAGCCCTACTAGTAAGCACAGACTTCACAAACCAGTGAACATATCTGATATTTTATAAAGTCTGAGTCACTCCACTGCAGTGTACTTGCCATTACTCTAATTTCAATATAGACCAAATTAAGACATGTTGTTGATTTTTTTTTTTTTTTTACTGTGCCAATGTGTTTTCATGAACACATTTCATTTATATGATTCCAATAAAAGTAGTTTCTTTTCATGAAGGTATCTGTCACCCTCTATTGGTGATAATATATATTCACAAGTGCAACACCCTTGCAGTGCAGTTGCATGAAAATATCTGTCACTGGGCTCCTGTCTTATAAAGGCCTTATAATCACATTAAATATGAAGTTTTTACATGATCCAGACGTAATTTGTGTGTTTGTGCATGCGTGCATATACATATTTGTGTTTATGTGTGTGAGTGTGCATGTGCGCGTGTGCGTACGTATGCCTACATGTCTACTGTGTATGTATGTGTGTGCATGTGTCTTTATGTGTGTGTGTGTGTGTGTGCGTTTATGTGTGCGTGCCTGAGTGTGTGTGTGTGTGTGTGTGTATGCGTGTGAGTCTGTGATGCGTGCATACGTATGCCTACATGTCTACTGTGTGTGTTTATGTGTGTGTATGTGTGTGTTGTGTGCATGTATCTTTACTCTATGTGTGTTTGTGTGTGTTCATGAGTGTTTGCGTGTGTGCATGCGTAGTGTACAGTCACTAAATGTACAGTAGACATGTATTAATTTATTGTATGGTCCCCCATGAACGGTATTCCACGAACCTTGGCCTACACTTCAAATTCTGTGCAGGTTTGAACAGCCAAAGATACCTGCGATTACAACACTTCACTAGTTCGCCCTTCTATATGATTGCTTCAGCTAGACTAGAATGTATGGGAGAAGTGCATGTTTGGCAAGGTAGCTGTCCGTGGTCCTGGAGTGCCTGGAGCGGATATCGCGATAGAGCGATGACCGCTTGCAGCCCCCTGTGTAAGGAGGATGAGTAACAGGGCAATTGGTGAAATGGAGGAGTAGGGGGAGGAGGGGGGATGATTTTGCGAACGTCGGAGCGTGTGACGTATGGAAAAGGAGGTCGGCTTAAATAGGCCTACCCTGCGGCGGCAGTGGGTGAGTTAATTGCTGTCAATCATCCCGAAGGCTCCACCCGAACTTTGTTTATAAAACATCATTTCACTAGTTCGCCCTTCTATATGATTGCTTCAGCTAGACTAGAATGTATGGGAGAAGTCGGTTTGGCAAGGTAGCTGTCCGTGGTCCTGAGTGCCTGGAGCGGATATCGCGATAGAGCGATGACCGCTTGCACCCCAAAAGATCACAGAGAAAGGCCGCTACCAACTACATAAGTGCTAGCTGAGCGAAGTCGTAAATCCGCTAGATTGAGCGGATGTAAGACTGGTAGGCATCCGAGGACCAACGGCCCAGTATTTTAATTTGTTGCCCGATAAGCCGCTGAGCGCAGCTGTTGTGGCAGCTCCTATCCTGAAGGGTGTCGCGGAGTAGCGATCCGCTGGAAAACCAGATTTGACTAGAATGGTTTTTAAGAGTGTCTGGAATCTGTGGCGAGTGATGGGTAGCCCTTCGTCTGACACGAAGAGCGGGCTAGTAGACGAAGCTTGAGCTGACCGATATGAGATGTAGTGAGATAGGTATTGGAAAGGCTGAAGATCTGAGGCGGAGTTAAATGGATATGGAGTGTCCTTTTCGGGACTGATCGGTTTTACTCTGTTTGATGGTAAATCGAATGGTGTCTTGGTCTCGCTGTCTAGATCTGCGGCGCACGGGTGGACATCGGGAATGAAGAG
This sequence comes from Alosa alosa, assembly GCF_017589495.1. Taxonomy (NCBI): domain Eukaryota; kingdom Metazoa; phylum Chordata; class Actinopteri; order Clupeiformes; family Clupeidae; genus Alosa; species Alosa alosa. The sequence goes on along the minus strand of NC_063195.1, from coordinate 36,122,761 downwards.
AGACGGCTGCGCATGTAAACTCACTACATCTCAGCAGCCCAAAAAAGGCCAGTATAAACATAACGGAGATGGTGGAATCGAATGCGGTGACATGAACCCTTTGGCGGCGGGGTAGCGAGGCAGGTGGCGAGAATGCTTGAGGTAATGGGAAGGCGGAGTCTTGGGGACTGGATGTTGCCTACGGATCCCTTTAATTAACAAGCCTATCCTGGTGTCGGAGAAGGGCATTCGAGCCGCGGGGGCGCTTTGTAGAAGAAATGAATGCCAGCTAGGTAGACTCTAATGGAAGAGACTTTGATCCCGAGTGAAGTGTGGGCGAGGTGATAAATGATGATATGGTGACTGCATCGAAAACTGGGAAATGGTAGTGAGTGCTTTGGCGTGGAACTGTTTGAAGCACGCACCAAGCAGTCCAGTAGGACTGCATGGTCCTGGGTGCGAGGGCTTGAAGGGCTAGGGTCGGCCGCGATGGGCTGAAGAAAGCTGAGGGGGTGGTTTATGGGAAGATGGTCTCCTCAAAAGCTGGGGAGTGGAGTAGGGTAATGGTCCGCCTCTGGAGCCGAAGCTTCTGAATCTCTGGAATTTAAGACGAGAGAGAGTCAGCAATTCCACTGTGGCAACCGGGACGGCGCTGCTCTTATAATAAGCTGGTAGCTGGCTGCTATCCAGATTAGACGCCTAATAAGAGGGGAAAGCGCAGGCGATTTTGAGCTCAAGTATTAATGACGCGTGCACTACAGCTTCGTTGTCGCTGTGGATTAGCACACCTTGGAGGTCCACTCATTCCCCAGGTAGGGCCGTGATGGCTACGGGTAGAGTTCGAACACGGCTGGACGATTCGCTTCCAGTTGTTAGCTCTCTGAACTCTAGTGGCCACGGGATGCAAACCAGTGCCCTTTGAAAAAGCCTCCGAAGCCTGTTGAGGGGGCTGGTGCCGGTGTACAACTGGAGCTCTTCTGGAGATGATTGGCAGTCGTCAGAGAACATGCACAGACCATTCCATTCGCCTAAAACGTCCTCCACAGTTTGATATCGGCCAGACACTGGGCATCTAGAGATACTGACGCCTTCGAGATGGGGTTGCTGTTGAGCGCAGTTTAGGAGATGCGAGATGAAAGGGCGGCCCTGGGAAATGAGTTGACTAGTGGACACTTTCGACCGCCGTGACTGGGGCTATTGCAGAGGGACAAGATGGCTTAAGTCCTAGGAAAACGCGGTTATGGAGCTCCATATCGAAACCCCAGTAGGGTTTTGGTTCCAGAGGCCGACTCTGGCAGCGATTTTGCTGAAAACAGCCGGTGGAAGCCTACGTATAAAAATGGGCTCCCCCGTAGGATCCGGCTAGGCCGGCGATGATGGCCGGGTAGTCATTTAGCTCTTTGCGTAGACTGGGGAACACGAAACAGACGACTTCTGTGTAGTTGGTAAAAGCTACGGTGAACTCGGGGAATGACAGCATTTTTGATGCTGGGCCAGAATGTTTTAAAGACAAAACCAGTTCGCCGCAACTAAATCCCGGTTATGAGAGGGAATAGGAAGGGAGGGAAGAATGGTAGAAAGGTCTACGTCTGCACCTGACAAAATGAGGTTCCTGGTGGACGCTGTGACGGGTGGTGGTTCGAATGCTGCAGCGTGAGGAGGCGGTGGCAGGGCCTGTGCTGTGGCTAAAGGATAGTTTTGCTGCCGAACGGACGTCGGGGTCCAAGCACTCGCTGAGTGCTGATGACCCGCCGGGCTGGTCTAGCTGAGCCGGGAAGAGATGGGAAGGGAGAAAAGGGGAGGGAGGGGAGCGCTGACGCGACCGAAGGGGAGCAACCTGGGACAGGGTCGCGGGAAGGGGACGGGAAGGAAAGAGGGTTAGGGGAGGAGCGACGCTGTCGCCATCGGCGCCGCTGAGACCAGGTGCTCGCTAACTCATAAGAGAGATGGGGAGCTAGTGAGGTGACTCTTCGAGCTGACGCTTCGCGGAGTTGAGGCGCATGCTGTACATCGGGGCCCGGAATGGAAAGGGAGGGGAGAGGGGGAGGGAGGGGAGCAGTCGCCGAACGACTGGAGGGGGGGGGTATGCCTGGACCGAGTCCTGGCTAGGGAGGTGGATGGGGGAGGGAAAGAAGGGGTGGGGGGAGTAGCGACGCTGTCGCTACCGGGGCCGTCTGGAGAAGTAGGGTTGGACCCGGAAATACGGGCGCGGAGTGGGCCTGAGCTGACGGGGCAGTGGCTGTGGCTGAAGCAGCGAATGATACGCCTGAAGCGCAGTGGTGCCGAAAGTGCTGTCGGCGTGCCCGGTTCGCGAGGTGGCTGGTGGTGTGTGCTTCGTCCGGCTGAATGGCCGGCGGAAGGAACCGCGTCGGGATGCCAGAAGGAGCAGCTTGCTTCCTGGTCCGGGGAGGAAAACAAAGTGAGGGAGCGGGAGGGCGAAAAAGACCGGGCTATCCGACCGTTAGCAGGTGGAGGAGATGGAACTTCCTATCCGACCCCACGGAACGCGACATGCCGCTGAATGGAGAGTGCTGCGATGCGAGCCACTGTCCAGTGGGTAGGGTCAACGCTTGCTGGCGCTGGGTCCTGGTACTGCCGCGAAGTTGAGGCTGCTGAGCGGGAAATGCTGCACCCAAGACGGGGCAGGAGAGGAGCACCTTCTGCTAATTTGTGTCCTGGATTCCCTACGCTGGTGGCGAGGGGAACGAATAAGATTATTTTCGCCCGGCGGAGGGCCCTGGGTGTCGGGTGTTGGCGGGACAAAGTTGTCCTCCAGATCGCTGGAAGAGGCGTGGATTTCCAGTTCCATGAGAGCTGTCTTGTCAATGCAAACAATACGCAGACTGAATGATTTCGCTAACGCCGGAGCGCAGTGACGATGGGAAAGGAGGTCGGCTTAAATAGGCCTACCCTGGGCGGCGCAGTGGGTGAGTTAATTGCTGTCAATCATCCCGAAGGCTCCACCCGAACTTTGTTTATAAAACATAATTTAATTTTTGCTTTTTCATTTTTAACTAGGTGGCGCTATACATCAAATTAGTGGTTATGGGATGGTTTAATATGACCCCTTGAGATCAACATACTAAAAAAATATGGTCCTCCTAGGCCCTTCAGTTCTCAAGATATTCACAGAAAACGGTGTCCCCCCTACCCTCCTTTCGGGGTCCAGTCCTGTGGGGGGTATCGGATCAAAACGAAAAAACAATGGTTCCGTGTCATCCTTGTGGGGCTACATGCCCAACAAGTTTCGTGCACCCCGACCCCAGTCTTTCAGTGTCCCGGGAATCGTTGACACAAAATTACTGAAGAAAAAAAAAATCCGGAAGAAAAATAACTCTAAACTAAACCTACATGACCTTCGCTGTCCGGTGGTCATAATAATTTTGGCTGTTTTTAATGTAATAAAGCCCATTATAAATCACTTGTTTTACTAAATTGTGGTCTCGTTTTATTAGATTGTGTGCTTGATTTAGTAAATCGTCCACACATTTTACTATATCGTGTGCACATTTTCCTAAATTCATTTTGCTCATTTTACAAAAATAGTTTTCTATACACCAAAAATATCTTGCAATGACCCCTCCAGGGTTTCGTAGGTAAACCATTTGAACAAAACATAATTTCTGAAATGTTTTCTCTATTGTTAACGTGAGATATGTCTCCATGTAGGGTGTCAACCAGTTAAGTGAAAGCAGGTAATGTTTCACGATTCTCGTGAGATGTATCCGGGTCGATGACACCTGAAGTTGTGAGGCTGTTTTTTTTATGCAGATCGCTAATCAGCTATATGCTCGTTAATGTCACGTGGGCCAGACAGAAGAGGGACACTGCTTGCTCTGTTCTGTCCTTTCCAAACTGTATTAAAATGGTATGTTTAGCTGCCAAAATTTCTAAATTATCACAGGGGACAAACCCCAGACCTCCACTAATATCGTCTGCACCTCCTCTCAGAAAATACTTCGGTAACACTTTACTTGACGATATCGACATAAGAGTGACATGACACTGTCATGATACATAACCCTAAGCCTAATCATAACCCTAACTCAACTCTAACCCTAATCCGTTATGATAAAAACTGAATGACACTTAATAACAGAAGCGCTATGTCATACTGTAAACATTTATGACTTGTTTACCCTGTAAAATACCAAAAGGACATGTGTATTTGTTTGTTTCAATTTTGATGGAAAACCCATATTGTAGTTCTGAAAACTACAATAAAATGTGACTTTTTCTGGCGATAAGCAAGTAAAAAAAAAAATGCAACGTTTAGCCTCATAGACTCCCAATCATTTTGCACTCGCTCACAATCGCCCTTGTGAACTTTAACCAGTTTCAATACAATGGGAGTTAATAGGAAGTGAACAGTCTCTCCATAAACGGGTTCTGCTAGTAGCTTCGCTACAAGTAGTTGAGCTACTGCCCATCACTGGAGATAATGTAAGAAATGCTATGAGACAAATCTAAGTTGAGGTGAACATAAGGACATAAGGCACAGAACAGTTTGACACCACCTGACAGCAAAGATTCAAGACCAAATTGTTATATTAAACAGGAATATTTATTATCATTGTCAACAATATTTTTTATTCAGTTTGTACCTTATTTGTTGAGTTCCTGTACCATTGTCTGGGTTATTTAAAATGCTTCATCAGTAGCCCTATATGTAGCCCATGAAAACAAGAGTAAACTCTTTATGACATTTTCTACTTTGATTCTGTCATGGTCTGACCTAAATAGAACTCCACATTCAGTCAGTGGGCATATCTTATAAGATGAGCCTGGTTAAAGGGAAACTCCAGTCAAACAACAACATAGGATATAGCTTAGCCTTTGGGGGCAGCTTAGTGGATTACTGAATGTGGCACAAACTACTGTCAATAGAGTTCGGTAATTGGCCTGTGCAGACTCTGTTCTCACAAGATGACGACAACCTGAAGAAGAGTTTATGCACTGACTGCATAGTGATTTTTCTTTACCTTCTTGCCCACAAAGACTATGCTATATGATATTCAGCTGTACATGTAAACGCATATTCCGGTCTAACACAAAACTGCAACAATTAACGTTGTTTTGGTCCCAAGCAAAAATTTACATTTATCATCATCCAAAAATAGACCCTAGGTTGTTAGACCTCCATTTCCCTTTCAGTATGAAGTGTAACAGCGAGTGAAATTTTAGCTATGGCCCCATTTATATTCATTACATACAGTCATGTGCAGGATTTGTGGACACACACTTGATAACATCTAGAATTACTGTGCAAAAAAAGCAAGTTTTGAATAAAACTTTAAATCATTAACACAGCTTTGTATAAAACATGGAAAACTATAAAAAAAGCATAAAAGTCGATGAAGGTGGGCACTTCTTAATGATTTTGTAAAACATGCACAATAAACATGTGACCTAAAAGCAAACCTTCATAATTTGTTATTATACATAAATTGCACATAATATTTCTACAAATATCAGTAAACTGGATATGAATAGATATATACATAACGTATATTTATACATTTCAAATTGATGTCTATATTTAGCCTACAACAGTTAGACCTTCAGAACTTTTGTGGTCAGTATTAGTGCTATGAAAATAATAATAATAATAATAAAAGTGTAGTACTACAAAAAATAGAAACTGTACTGTTTTTCCTTTTTTTTATCTTTTTTCTTTAAGTTAATTTAAAGCATTATGGTGACATATTTCTACTGTTATGATGGTGGCTGTCTGACTTGTAACTTCAACACTCAACCACTAGGGCAAATATTTCAAAGATCCAAAAAGTTTGATGATCATATTCTGTGTCGTTGGGCAAAGAGTATACAAGAAGCTCAATAGCTGTTCTCATGTCCTGCCAGGATGTAAAGGTTACTGTGTGCTGTAGGGTCGTCCGTTGGCCTGCTTTCCAAGACTACAACCCTGTCAAGCCACAGAGAAATTTGTTCATATACTGAGATATATCATATAACATGTCAACAGCAATGAAACAAAACATTTTAAAACATCAGCCTACATTTCACACAGTTGTTTAGGTATAAAGGGCATTGTGTGAAATACAGGGGTGGGTGTGGGCAGGACCTCCTGATTGACACCTGAGACCCCCTTAACACAGATGACTCATTAGGCTACTGTGCTGTGCCTATCAGTGGCATGACTAGATAAACCAACAATAACCTGATAACTAACCTGAATAAAATGAGAAGCTATATATATTTTTCCTTTTACATAATTACATTTAAACTACGAGAAAGACTATGGGGAAACAAACGTCTTCATGGATAACTTTGGGATCACTTTTTTTTTTTTGCTGAGACAAGATGGATGCATATGATTTGGTGACTGAAACATGTCTATATTTCACTCAGATGGGTAGAAGTGGAAATGTCAAGCTAACAGGTCATAACATTCCTCCACTGCTGGCAACTAGGATGTTTATAATACCTTGGCCTATTATTATGACTCTTAGGCGTACTCGATACCCTAAGAACAGACATCCTATTGTGAACCATTTGAGTGAACCATTCCTAAGTCTAAACGGGAATTTAGCCCATCTGATGACAGAACAAGGAGAAGGAATTTCATTTGACATGTGGGAGTGATAGGATAGGAAATTGATATTGATACTTCTGGTAAAAAGCAAAAAAGCAATCTAAAACCACAACCTCCTACAGTTGAGTATTTCAAAATGACATACATATTTTGTAGAAATATGTGAATGCAACTTATGTTTCCAGAAGACAAATGGAAATCTTAAGATACTGGGTTTTGTTTATCATATACACATTTAAACCCATAATTAAAGAAATGGGGAACAAATAATGTCACAATTTTAATTTGCCATGGTGGCTCAAATAAAACAGTTGCCTTACACACCAAGATACAGCAGAAAATTAAAGGTGCTTTAATCTCTCACCTGTCTGATCCAAGTAGCCTGAATATCCTTGTATTATCTGAGATCTCCTGTGTAATCTGAATGGCCGAGAGACTCAGTGTTTGTTATTAAAAGTATAGTTATTGCATTCATTTCAATACAATTCCATTGTATTACATTTATTTCCATAGATTAGAAGAAGAAGAAGAAGAAAAAAAAAAAGAACCACAAGGTCATTAAAAATTATTTTTTATTATTATCATAATTATCTTATTGTACGTATCAATAGCTGGGTTTCCATTCCATAGGCGAATGCTAGGGGCACCCTGCATCCATAGGGGTGTCTGAAATAACGGCAATAAAAAAGGCTATTTTTTCACACCTGCTATCATTTCAAAATCTTACAAAAAAGACTTTGAAATGATTACTTAAAAAACGGGCGCATCTGAAACAATGTGTGTGATGCAAATACAGACTGTGATGCAATCCTTCTTATCACTGCCTCATTCCACACATTACACGTTACCACTTTAAAGTTGGAGATTCAGGTAGACCTTGCTGGAGCCTGTTGTGAGCGGTCTTTGCCTAAAAGGCAACCAATCAGTGTGAACCTCACTTTTTTTTCATGTGGATGCTAGATAAGCATGAGGGAGTGCTACATGCCTGCTAAAATGAGCCTTTTTATTCCCAAGCCTAATTATTGGGTTATAAATGGGCTTGTAAACTAGCATCTGAACATGTACTGGATGGACCAAAGTTGCATGGATCGTAAACGAGGTAAAATACTTCATTCCATCCATTCTATGTCATCTTTAAGATCACCGATTTTCAAAAATGTTACACTGTCATAAGCATGTAATCATTATAAAGAGCTCTAAGCGATGCTGGGCAACGTCACTTCTGTTGACTTTAAAACAAAACAGAGAGCTAGCTTGCTACTTCCTCCCCCTCCCTCCCGTGCTGCTCCCGTGCAATTGAAACTCTCCTAAACGCGCTTCTCGTCTGTGATTTGCTGGAACAGTTTGTTATGTTTTCATGGGCTAGGTTTGCCCAGGTTATTTTTGTTGCCGTTCTTGGAGCCTGGGCTGTCCACAGAGATCGCGTTTTTTTACAGTGTATTCAGGACACAGACAGCTAACGGTTGGTTGATTAAGTGACATAAAATCTTAAGGTGATGTTTGCATTAAGTGACATAAAATGTTTTAGCCTAAAAAACGTGTGGCATCGCTTAGAGCACCTTTAAGATTTAAAAAGTAAGCAAAACCTCAATCTTAGCAGAGCTACCAGAAAGATGTCTGAACACTACACCATGGCATCAACTTGAAAATGACGTTAATCAATGGCATGAAACTCATGATCAGACTCAATCAAGACACTAAAGACAGACATACCTCATTATACCTGAAGCTTCGACCTTGCATACCATGTCTCCAGAATGCTAAAACACTGTCCTGAAGACAAACTAAGGCAAAAAGAATACTTGAGATGCATAAGAATTCGTTAAAAGGCATACAATTCAAGAGTCCACTTAAAATAAACATCAGGACAACTGAAAAACTGTTAAAAGTATTCTATAAAAATCAAGTGAACCCAGACAAACCTGTTAATAAACTGAATTTGCTCTGCGAGTTGGTCTGGAAAGGAGCTCATTGACATCTATTTCTGAATTACTAAATAACCAGACACGTTTCTACGAAATTGAGTAAATAACTGCATTTAAAGCCTTCATTTACAAGAAAGATATGCACTTCTGAAACGATTTGATAACTTTAATGCACAAATTTAAGTTTCATTTCACTTCTGGTTACGCTTGTGGTAGCAGTAAAATGGCAAGTTCTGCTCCTTCCCAGACGGACCTGCAGGGCAAATTTAAATTTTCTAACAGGTTCGTCTGGGTTCACCCAGGCTAGCAAACAGAGCCTTTACCTATAGACTCGATCTGGAAGTCAAATGTGAGTTCTGCTGATAGTTTCTTGCTTGATTTCAGCCTGCCTTGCAAATTTACTATTTTGATGTAGTCTGAGGGGAAATGGGTGGAGACGGAATACAATTAAATATTAATATGATAATATGATAACTAAAGCATTCATTAACATCTTTTAACTGTTAATATGGACACATTTTTAGCATAAAACATTTTGGACTTACGATCTAGGCACACTAAGATGGTATCTCCATCCAGCTGAGTTAACTGTATTACAGAACTCTGAGGTATGTCTGAGAGGGAAAACAAATGCAAAGAATGTCAAAATAATTAAAAAAAAAAAGGTTTTGTGAGCATGAATAAATTGAAGGATCTTTCGTTTCACCTCTCCACATTGCATTAACAGTGTTTCTATAACTGTGTGCTACAATGATCAATACTTTTGAGCTATGGGTCCATGGATAACCTGCTTGCTAGCACATGTCAAAATACCAGATTTGTTTTTTGTTTCAGTGGCATGGGGGTATGGGTCAATAAACAACTAGGAAAATGTTTTCTGTATATATCTTGATTTTTGAAGTAACAGCCAATAATGTAATACTTTTAATGTAAAAAAGCCATTGATATCTTGCCAATAATGTGATAAAATTTCTGAACCAATAACGTAATAACTTTTTGCCAATAATGTAAAAAGTTATTACATTATTGGCTGGCTATTTTGTTATCGGTTGGGTAAAAAAACCAAAAACCTCAATGTAATTACTGCAGCCAACAATGGACAATCACCCTGATTAGAGGCCAAGCATCGAAGGCACCCATAGTGTTTCTACCCTTTCTTTTTTTCTATTATAATTATTACTGGTGTTATTATTATTATAATGATGATTATGCATGTTTATTCCACTATGGGAGTCTATGGCAACCCATAGAAATGGTAGTCTGGTAAAAAGTTTAGAAATTTAGCACACTGATTCTGGACAGTCACATGATATAATAGCGTTGAGTTGCCATAGTAACTCTGGCCCATTAGGCTGTTTGGCCCCGTCATTGCTGCTTGCAGCTTTATTTGAAGTTTTATTGGATATAAAGTGTTACTCTTCCATGGCACATAGTTACTATTACCTCTTAGCTGCTTAAAGATCTGACCACCAGTGGTGTAGTCTAAGTGATACACAGGACTACGCTAGCTTGGCTACGCCTACTTAGATCTCCTTTTAGAGAGATACTAGTCTGGAACCCCATAGTTCCATCGGTCAGCAGATTACCTGTCCAATCAGTGACAAGAGGAATGACGCTATAGTTTCAAAATTGAAAGTGGCTTTGGTAAACCATGAGATTTTGCAACAGTCTGAGTGCTGGAAATGGAAAAAAACTTTCCTCCAAAGACACCCGTGCCCCACAATCCCTGCCACCCTGAGCACTTTACTGTCTACATGGGCAATACTACAGCCTACACTTAAAGCCAGAAACTGCTGTGTTGATCACAGTGTACCCACTACCGCTAACTAGACTACACCACTGCTGACCACACACACACACACACACAAACAAACACACACACAAACACTCCTAATCTCTCTTTCTCCCTGGAAATTACAACATCTATTTGTTTAAAAAAATGAATAATAATAATCACACTTCATGTCTTCATATCCTACTCAATCAACCACTCTTGCAACTCATGTAGGTGAATGTATGCATTTGTGAGTTTGCTTTTGCGTATATGTATGTGTGTGTGTGTGTGGGGGGAGGTGTTAGGGTAATCATACACATATCCCAGAGACTGTTAGGGTAGTCATACACATGGAATTTTATGAAGAAAATGTGTACATTCGAAGAAAATTGCAATTAACCTACGTGTCAAATGTGTGTGTGCACCTTCTCATCACAAGATATTTGCAATTGAAGCTCTAGATTTTTTGCATTGATGTCAAACACTAGGTGGCACTACACCACAAATTAGTCCTAATGTCCTGGAGCTATGCACCTCCTAGTGGCAAATTTAACATTTCAATACTTTCACAATGGTTGCTGATTATTCCTCAAAAACTGAAAACTCTTATTTTGCACGAGTAGAAACACTGCAGCATAGCCAAGGATCATAATACCCAGTACAAAATTGGCACATGAAAAGACTTAATACTATACCTGATTTGGTGACCCATGATAATGTGGAGTTTGGATTTACTGTCTCAAAACGAACCACCTGGTTGAATTCTGTGCCTTTGCTGACAGCCATACATATGAGTGGGTACTGGTGATCTTGGACCACCAGCATCTCAAACACCTCCAGAGGACAGGGTAAAGGGAAGTCTATACTCTATAGAGAATAGAGTAATTACTAAATTACCCTTTTGTTACAGTGCAACAACAACAAAAAAAAAATGCATGCTGACTAGACAAGTCAAAAGAAAAAAAAATGCTCTGTAGAAAAAAATTGTAATGAAATGAAAATGAGCTAAGCCAGTTCAGTTCAGCACCCACTGCACTTGGTCAACTATAGCCTAAACCACATTAGAAGCTGTAATTTTTGTCTGGTTTTATGGGATTTTATAGAGATATAAATGGAAAACAATTGCCAAACGACATGCATGGGATTAATGCAACACTGATACATGGACTATTTATCATTTACAGAGAAATTCAGAGAGAAGACCGAAAGCAAATTTTGTTTAATTAAATGAAATTCTTTCCTCCCAGCACTCCCCTATTCTAAGCAATGGATTCCTTAGAACAAAATAGTTATATGCCTGCAGATTAAGCCACACAGTCATCTCAATATAAAGATAAACAAGAGTGCTTATATTTATTGTAATACATGCGTATAATCATGTTAATAATAGGTGTTAATTCATATACAGTTGTGAGAATAAGTTTATGAACCCATGCTAAAGTTGACTAAAAAGAGCCCCACATCACCACATACTCTTCAGCATACTTAGAGATTGGCATGGTTTTTATTTCAGTTAGCCTAATAGCTGGTTTTATTTGCTTTGAGAGATGATCTTATGGAAAGTACCCCATGCCAATCTCTAGGTATGGTGAAGGGTATGTGATGATGTGAGGCTATTTTAATTCCAAAGGCCAACGGAACTTTATCAGGATGCATAATATCCTGGATCCATGAAATAACTGGCCTTTAAAAATAAAAATCTGCCTGCCTCTATGGGAATTTAACCTAGGGGTGTGTATACCTATGCCCCTTGTATTTTAAGGAAGAACATTTATTTGTTTAAAATTGGTGTCCTTAAAGGGTTCGATTTTTCCTCATTTTTCTAATTAAGGCATTACAATCAATTTCCAAAAGATGATTTTTTTATTCCTCTTTTTAGTCAACTTTAGCATGGGTTCATAAACTTATTCTCACAACTGTACTAGGGTGAAAAACACATATGGTCTGTAGGCAAGGTTGGCCCCATATATGGTGGGGATATGATGTAAATACATAGTGCATGACAGATATATGGTCAATATTTTGGTTTGGTCTATTTTGCATATGTGGGCACGAACCCATTACAGACGATATGGTCCACATGTCAAATGAGACTAACATGGCTGGCACATTTCAGCTTGAATATGCCTGTAAATACACCGTATGAAAACACACCAATGTAAACACACCAATGAATATACGATTTTAAATATTCCCAGACACAGAACCTTTTCATCCAGTGACAGACAGTAGGACTTGCTAAGAAATTACTGCTGTTCCACAGCCAGAATAAAATAATAAACTGACCTTAACCAGCATGAATTTCTGCATGGATTCGACCCACTCCAAAAGAATGATACTGGACTGCAAGGCACTGCAGAGGTACTTATGACCAGTATATGGGTTTCTTACTGTGGAATGAAAAATCACTTACTGTAGTCACTGAAGACAAATTTCTCAGAATTTTTAACATGCTTCAAAATATTGAAAATAAATGAGTCTATTGCAAGCCAAGGTTTTTCATAGTCTGGTGTAAAGGTAACTGCCCAAGAAATATCACCCGAGACACTTGCCTACACAACACCTCTGGCATCCTTTTGTGTCTGGAATCTTATTGGAGACAGTGTATTTCCTGTAAACAAAATAATTGCAAGTCAAGTCTACTTTTGAGAGTAAAACAATTTCTAAATAAAATGGATATATTTAGGCTACCTGGGAATAATCTTGTCAGGAAATTTGTGAGTTGGAATGGCATGCCGAGCATGCTCAAAAAGGCCACGCAAATTGTGAGAGTACAGCTGAGGTGAGGTTTTTCCTATCAGACATAGTAACATAAATGTTTTCAGTTTCACATGAGAAATAGATGTAATATTGATATAAATGTGTGCATACCTTATATAATGTGTATGGTCATTAATAATCACAGACTACACTAAAATCTTACCAGATATTGAGAGCAAGCTGTTATTCATGACATACAGCCATGTACATCTCCGAGGAAACAACTAAGGGTGAGACATTACAATGTTTAAAACCCATGTATGATAGAGATTCAGTTGACCGTATATTAGTATAGTATAAGTATATATACTCTTTTGATCCTGTGGGGAAATTTGGTCTCTGCATTTATCCCAATCCGTGAATTAGTGAAACAAACTCAGCACACAGTGAACACACAGTGAGGTGAAGCACACACTAATCCCGGCGCAGTGAGCTGCCTGCAACAACAGCGGCACTCGGGGAGCAGTGAGGGGTTAGGTACCTTGCTCAAGGGCACTTCAGCCATGCCTACTGGTCGGGGTTCGAACCGGAAACCCTCCGGTTACAAGTCCGAAGCGCTAACCAGTAGGCCACGGCTGCCAGTAGTCACCAAATCTGTCAACTGAATCACTGCTGTCTGCACTAAGCTGCTTAATGCACTGACAATCAGTGCTGCTATCACAAATGTGATTAGTCATAATCCTTGTAAATACTCACTTCTAATTTTTTTATTGCATTTGGATGTTTAGTGCCGATTGTTATACATAAGATTAAACATTTTCAATAATAGCAACCCATTAGCCATAAAATAAACACCTACCTGCTCCATTGATGTTTCATGTAATTCATTCAGGTTTAGAGTGTAAATACCCTCTTCAGCTCCAAATATAAGATGTTGATCTGAAAGAGCATTAAATATCTGATTAACTGATCTGATTACAAATAATTCCATTAATGCATAACTAATTTAATATTACGTTATTTTAAAATACAATACACAACATATTGTGTAGTCTGATTTTTAAAGCAGCAGTGAGGAGTTTGATCAAATCAAAACACCATGACTTACAAACAAAGCACAAAGGTGTGTTTTGCATTTGTAAAGCATGGTGTGCATATTTGCTAATCATGGGACATTTATAAATCACAATCATTTATGCACTCTATCTGTTGCATTTTTTTTTACTTAATTTGCTCGTGTAGTCACTTTTTATGCTTTTTAGGATCTTCTTTCTGGACCTAATTTGTATGTTGATACTGGCACCAATAAAATTCTTTGTACATGAAGAATAAAGATTCTGCTTCTGTTGGGAGTATTAACACATCATTTTGAAATTAAGTTGCTCCCAGAAAAAAACTAGCAAGCTTACTACCTAAAAGGCATATAAAAACCTTGCACAAACAAACAATAGTAAAAGTGGAACTGATTACAGCTGGCATGTTTACTGATATTTTTGACCCAGTCAATGCTGTAGTGAAATCTTTCTTTGCATTTTCGCTGTGTGGTCCTTCCCAGACTATAGACCTATACTACACAGCCTGACATGACCATATATTTATGGATATGAAGACGACAAATCTGTGTTCTCTTTACATATAACTAGAACTATTCATCCAAGCAACTTTACATAAAACTAGAACTATTCAGTGCAGTGTCGAGTGTGAAGTTGTAAGACAAAGACAAAGAAATATAGCATGTAGATGAATGTACAGTACATACGATGTTAAGCTCTTTATTACACATTTCAGTACCTCTAGAATCGGGGTTGATCCAGGAGGTGGCACAGTGGATTTTCAGTGGGCAACCATTAAAGACTTTAGAGAAGCAAGCTCCCATCTGCACAGAAAACACCAACAAACATGGTATATGCATACAGTACCTACATGCATAGATACATACATCCATACATACATCCATACATGCATACAAACAATACCAGTCATTTTTTTATTATTATTTGGAATAAAACAAAGAGTTATGTAACAAGCAAAAAAAAAAATTGTAGAAAAAAAAGTTGCAATTGAATGCCAGATAACTATCAGGGGGTGTTAGATATCTGCAATGGGCCATTTTATTCCTCAGCCTAATTATAGGGGTGTAAATGGACTTGTAAAATAGCATCTGAGCAGGTTTGTATACCTTCTATGTTAACATCAGAGAACAAGGTAAAATGGGGCGGTTGTAGCGTAAATAAATGTGAAATACTCTAAAATACCTTCATCAACCTCATTTAACATTCAAACAAAGGTCCAGGTGCGCTGGTGGTCTGGTGTCCCAGGAATTGTTGACCAAACATTGCAGAAAGAAATACTTTGACAAAACCTACAAATACAAATTCCATGGGCCTAAGTTGGAAAAAGGAATCTACCAGCGGAAAGCTGCGTCAAGGTGGGGACTCTGATATGGGAGGGACCTCTCCAGTGAAGTGAATTTGAATACACCAATCACATGCAACCAGCGCTGAATTCTAATCTATCCACCGGCTAATACAGTAAATGTCAACATCGCTTTATGGTAAAAATGGGACATTCTGTTGTCCTATGTGAAAAACTGAGTAAGACAGTAGCCAAAATACCTATATACGTATAGGCAATACGACAGTGAATATCCTTAATACATCATGGCAGAGTGTCCAAAATAGTAAAGTAGTAAATGTTTGTCATTGTATCATCAAAGAAATTTGCCTAATTGCTATTAGGAGGTCAGAGAGGTTTCACTTCATTATTCAAACTATGCTATCTCTAATCTCATCTTCATGCGTGACAATCATTAATTAAATTGACAACAGTTCAACACAACCTAGACCGGTCTTATTATTTAGGCTACTGCTCACTGCTGCTCCTGCATTAGGTCTTTCAGGTCTCTCAGGCTTGAACCACACTGCAACCTCGACCCAGCTAGAGAATAGAAGGGATGCCTATTTTTTCATACCTAAAATATAACTACGTTTATGTTTCACAACTACTCCAACAATCAAATTAGCCTCCCCCACTCAACCAATGCTAACTTTATGTTACTGTTAGATGTAATGTTAAGCTGGAAAGACAATACTGGAAATTTAGATGAAGGATCACCATTTGTCTGTCCTTTACTTAATTTAAAAATAGTTATCGGCCATTATTTACGTTGATACCATTAGATCGGCAAATAGCTAATATCGGCTGATAAAACAGCACAATATTGGTCGGGCTCTACAGACTCTTTTTAGACTTTAAAGACTCTACCTGCCCTGCCCCAGTGTTAGGTATTGTTTTGTCTGAGAACTTTGCTAAGCCTTTGATTTATGAGTTTGGATTCCCAGTGATTGACTGTGCCTGTTACATTGATCGTGAGTTTTGGATTACGTTTTCTGGATTTCTGTCTTTCTTGCCACACGTGTGTTACTGACCCGGATCGTGTACCTTGACTGTGATTTTTGATTTAACATTGGGATACTTCTGCCTGTCTTTGCCTCTCTGTATTACCGAACCTAGACTGTTTACATGTAGTACATTTATTGGACTTTCCCTTTTGATCTGATGATCATTACACCAAGTTAGCCCCAGACATCTGCATGTCCACATGGATCCAAGGAAACCAGCGTTTAAAAAATCTTCAATTTAGAAGGCATTTTTAAAAATATGTGTGGACAAAAGGCCCAAAGGCCCCCAAAATTATCCATTTTAAAAAATATCCAGGTACATGTGCACAGGGCCTTTAAGGTATTGCTTTAACGGCTTTAACCAAATCTGTTACTAATTAACAACAGCCTGGCTCTGCCCACTTCTGCCTACTGCGCGGCCACAGTGTGCATGCGCTCCCGTTAGCGCAGGGAGATACCATTCCTACTGTATCTTGGGCCTCATTTGTGTTATGTCATAATTTTGAGTTTTTTTTCTACAGTGTAAAAATAGTAAAAATAAAGCAAACCTCTGACTGGTACTTTACATAGATGTATGTATGTGTATAGTTTAAAAATAGAAGATATGTAAAAAGCGTAGGTGCCATGTGTAATTACAAAAACACTTACATGGACTTTTGGAGTTGGAGGTAGTCCATTGCTGAGAGGTATCTATAGAAATATCAGTTACACAGAGTCAGGCTAAATCCATTAGAGACGTTTCACAGTAACATTTGGGGTGGTGTAATGAATTACAAATAACATTTAAAAATCAATCCATTCAAAGATGTGTAAAGTTGTTATACAATACCCATACCACAACATCCTTTTTGTCTTTTCGTGCAGGATCACTTGGAGACGAAGACGGCTTCTCCTTTCCTGAGGTCTCCTTCTTTCTGCTCTCATCAGTCAAATTCACTCCATTGCCTGGGGCCAGAGAACAACAAGTTTAAAAACTGTACTGTACTGTACAACCTCACAACTGGAGGGCAGAGCAGTGCTGTACTATACAACCTCACAACTAGAGGGCAGAGCAGTGCTGTACTATACAACCTCACAACTAGAGGGCAGAGCAGTGCTGTACTATACAACCTCACAACTAGAGGGCAGAGCAGTGCTGTACTATACAACCTCACAACTAGAGGACAGAGCAGTGCTGTACTATACAACCTCACAACTGGAGGGCAGAGCAGTGCTGGGTGGTGATGAAAATTATTTTCACCTAATGATCATTGCTTTTAGTTGCTTGGACAACTAGATGGTAGGTCTGTAAACCTGTTCCTGTAGAGTTGTGTTCAAACCTAACTCACTAGCAGTTAACGCAAAAGCAACCTGAGGTTGACTCTGCAAGAAAACAGAGAGGGGATGTATAGATTTTATAGATTCTATACTATAGAAGCTGACTGGGGATGAAAGACTGACTGAAAGACTGCCAGTAAGGGTGTGGGCAGCAGACGTTAAATGAGACAAGAGACTACTGCAAGCAGGGGCGCAGGAGATATTTTGAAAGTGAGGGGGACCAAATTGTGAACACAAACCCATAGTGAGATCAGATTTCCAGATATCAGATCACCACCTCTGGCCCACTTTCGACCATCATATTTTAAACTTGCCAGAACATTAAGATAATACCATTGATTGTTTTCAAAATATTTTTTGATAAAAATGGTGAAAACTGTGAGATGAGCACAACGCCAGATCAGCCCTCAGACCAGCTTCTTGCTATGTGCAATTCTACTTTTATTTATTTTAGATTTATTTCACACTACTTGGGCCAATGGTAGAATACTGGTCACTACTTGGGCCAATGGTAGGAAAAAGCAACATGGGATGTTGATATTTTATGAAACCATGAATGAATCATCATGCCTATGATCCAAACATAGACTACATGATCAAATAGCCTAGTTAGGCCTACTTAAATTGTCTGGCATAAACCAAATCAACTCTCCACTGTGTGTTTGCAGTTAATATTTATGCAACGTTAGAACTTAACAAGTGTTGGCTTAACAAGTTACCAGTCCAGAACACACAGAAAATTGCAACAGAAAGTTGCCTTTATAATCAACTATTTGTTTCAACAGCATTTAAACAAAGCATTTATAACATTGAAAAAAAAAAATACATAAGAATTAAAATAAAATACTGTTACTGTAGTAACTGTATCACATTATCCAAAGCTTCAAAGAGCTCCCCACGTCTGTAACAGGCAGACGTGACACCGCTAAATTCTCAGCTTGTCTCTGGGATTTATGCTCCAAGGTAACTGAAGTATCCAATTTGTGTCTTGAAATTATGTTTGAAATAAATGTCTTACAGTAGAACAAAAACGTTGATAGACTTGTATTTTACAGTTAGGCTAGTGAAAACGAGTTGATAAGTAGGCTAGTTGAGTTTGTTATCAATAATCATAACAGCTAATGTCATGTTGAGCAGGAGGAGTTGAGCACTAGGCTACCATAAATACTCAAATTATGTTTACAATTGCCTACCATACCAACAATTGCCATCAGTCCACTAGAAGACATTGTTTCGATTTAAGTCAATAAAATAACACCTCTTCTTAATATTTTATTATGTTGTATTGTATTGTATTATGTTGGTTGGATTAATAGCCTATGGTTGGCAAAGAAAAGTCGTTTTCCTACCATGGGTCTCCAACACACGTTCTCAAGCTCATTCTCTTGCTGCCCCTTTCGAGCTAATTGCCAGAGGCTAAAGCCTACTACATTTAAACACAATTGTTGCGACTCAAGGCATTCCAGCCTACGAATTTTATAAAAAAAAAGTACTAAATCATGCATAATTAAACAATAACTCAATTTAGGCTACTTGGCTACGCAAAAAGGTTTCTTTTACAGAACAACCCCTATTCAATGAAGGGCTGCCTTGTCTTGCAATAAACAGCAGTGGAAATCCCGACACTTTTTCAACTGCATGAAACATAACAGTGAACCATCAAATATCTCCCAGATTTCAGTGCCCATCAGTCCCAACATTTAGCAATATAATCAAACAGTCCAAAAGTAAATTAAATCCCAAACCAAACCGAAAATGCTTTTGATAGCCTACCGGTATGCTGCTCCAAACGAAACGCATGTCTAAATGCAGGTTAGAAATATTTTAAAAAGCCTGCCTCGAATAGCCTACCTAAATAAAGATGATGATGAATGATTTATGCTAAGCAAGTAGCCAGGATTATTTTATGATTGTAGTAGACAAACTGGCTTCAGATATCCAACAGAGTGAATATGAGATTGTGCAGTCTTACAGTACTGTAGATGGCTGTGGTTAGTGATGTGATGCTGTTAATGGGGAGTTTTACATAGTTAGCACAAATCCTATATGTTATCATTTATTTAGCGTACCTATAAGGCTTTTTTTTTTCTATCAAAAGTGAGGGGGACGATGGCTGTCTCTTCAGCACTGCGGGGGACATATCCCCCGCGTCCCCCGTGCCTCTTGCGCCCCTGACTGCAAGGACAAAGATATGGGACGGTGTGGCTGGCCTTACAGTTAACATTTTCGTCCTGATCCACTTTCAATTATGATCAAATGCATTTATTTTTCTGTTGCAATGGCAATTCACAATCTGATCCTGCTAACTCTCTTTACCTAAGCTGCTGAGTTTTTGTGGGGGCGTTTGCAGGGATAATGGCTGAGGAGGGCTACAGGCGGATGGTAGATCGGGGCTGTCCGTGGCTGGACAACACATGATAGTGTCATGGTTGCCATCATGGTCACTGGTGAGATCCACTTGAGGGGTGGAGATGCTCTTGGGCTGAGAGACGAGAGGCAAAGAGTTAGCTGCAGTCTGTTAAAAGAGATAACAGCTTGAGAGAAAGACATCTTAGTTTATTGTAGTGATAATGCCCAAATTAAACCAACTATGTAAAATCACTGGCATAAAACATCAAACACAAGTACTTAGCACCCCCTGAAAATGTTCTGTTTACTTAGATGCTTACACATATTGTCCCTTTGGGAATTTTCATTATGAACACTTATGCCATAGTATATTTCTAACTTCATACTTAGCGGGTGAGTTGATGAGCACTCAGTGAGTGCAGTGGGATGTGAAGTTCTTTGAATGTGGAATGTGGAGGACATCATTAAAATACGTTAACAGATCTTAGCAGCATTATGATTGACTACAGTGTACCTAGAGCAGTGGTTCTCAAACCTTTTGAGCTCAGGGCATACATTTTTCCCTCAATGGCAAGTCTAGATTATGTTTTGTTTTCACTCTCAGCACCATGTATGTCTGCCATCTTTTGTAATATGACACTTGATAACAGCGAAAATCTTTACGACGGTTTTTATACACAGTATTTTCAATACAATACAATCATAACAAAATGTCAGCCTTTGCTTGTTAAACCAAAGCGTAGATCCCATCCACTTTCATGCTATGCTTAGCACATGCTCCACACAACAGGATCTATTTGAACTCAAACTCTAGCATGACAAGAGTGCAAATGATCATAGGAAGCTGAATAAACATTCATTTGCATTATGCTCTGTTTCATGCTTACCTGAGGAGGTGGTGGTGGGGGTACTTTAGGTCTCATGGTGAATGCTTTATTTCTGTTGGGGTAACAGCAAAATTGTTACAAATACCAGGAAATATGAAGTACCACCAGCCTAATTGGTCTCATACCTGAGGCATGAAGATGTGATACACAGTAGGGATGCACCGCTACCCCAAATAAACTGATATTGGATATTGGTTTGGCACTGACTCAAATAGCTGGATTGGGCATCATGACAATGGGGCTTCAGGTATCATGACAATGAGGCCAATCTATTCACCCAAGTCTATGTTTTTCTATGTTTGTACTTTTACAATGTCCTCTGAGTTTGTGCTTCTGTATGTAATGTAGTGATTTCACTAATCACTTTCTCCAATGTAAAAATGTTTTGTCAAAACTGAAAAATCTATTAGATTTACAATTATGATCTATAAACATGTATACAATATCTCACACACAGATACATTCTCAAACAAACATGATCAGAAGACACATGAAAGGCTGTTTACTATTACTGTATCCTTCAGATATATCTCTTTGCCGATCTAGAAGCATTTCAATTCTTTTGCAGCAGAAAATCACTGCACCTTTAATTGCTATGAGTCAGATGAGGTAGGCCCTCAGAGAAGGGATGGGAGTTAGTAGGTTGGACTTCATAATGTGAACAATCTGGGCCTATGAACTTAACCGGGTTACACAGGGACACAACTGAAGTAATCGGTTTGTGGAGTGTAAAATAGTTTTGGAGAACTGGTCTAGTTTTTTCAAATGTGCGCAGCACTCTCTCATCTCGTGTAGTGGTGTGTTTCTAGAGGAAGCTAATTGTTGCTAAATACACTTTGCGAACGGAACGCTTCAGTTGCGCACCTGGTGTAGCCCCGTTGAAACACAAACTACAACAGAGTAATTTCTGAGAGCTCTTGGGAGACTGTATAAAATGTATTGCTGAGTACTACACTTCTGTAGGTAATTAATCATTTGAAAAGGCCCACTCTATACATTTAAAATTATATTATGAATATATAATATATTTAGAATTACCATGCTTCTGAATGTTTGACAAAGACAATATTTATTGGTATCTGTTGCTATTACAGTGTAACAAACTAGCAACATTCTCATGGAGAGATTGTGAACTTGATAAAAAAGAAGCCCACACTGACTGCTTTCCTGGTCATATGGAAGTATGTTGGGCACTAAACACAAGTAAAGAATATTAATGCAAATTAAATAGAAAGTGACTCATCCAGTATAAAGTAACTCTGGGGATATCTCCCGTACCAGACCAAGACATTTGCACCCATCATTATTGATATTTGATATTGCTATATCATTATTATTTTGCTGTAGGCTTACCAACTTCATTTTTTTTTTTTTTTTTAACTATTATAATGATCATATTCTGTAAGTCGCTTTGGACAAAAGTGTCTGCTAAATACAATAACCATAACATTTCATTTTTGTCATCATCGAACAAACAAACCTACAACTTGATGTAAAGATAAAGATAAAGCATAACTTATCTTATCTTAATACTACTTTACAGAGCAAATTATAATCATGATGTGGCATACTCTGACAGTGCCAGGCAAAGATTCCTATACTTTAAGAGATAACCAAGTAAAACTCTGTGCGGAACAATAACTAGATTCATTTGTCCACCAGAGGACACTGATGACACTTTTGGGAACACAAACGATTTGCAGACTTTGAATCTCAGCTGACTGCTGCTCAGGGTTTCTGATCTGTGTAGTCATGGTAAGGTGATATTTCTACATCAATTATTTAAATCAACCAAAATATCTTCCATCACTTCTACTGTATGGCTTTATAAGCCTGAGAACATTCATGAACAACTATGTCTGGTTTTGTAACAGCCAGGCTACCATTAGTCATTTCTAATCCAGCAAGAGTGGACATTAGACACTATCTCAGAGTCCAGTCAGATTTAACTTCAGAATCTTCAGAATCCACCATATGATGGGTGTGGATAACAAAATATTTATGTTTAGCATAAAGGCATTTTGGAGGATAGCTAAGGATTATGAGGTAAATAAGAAGACGAATAAAGAATGTGAAATCTGAAAGACTTACTGTGATTGTTCTTTATCACTATTTCTACCCCAATAATCATCCTCAGGATCTTGTGTAGAATCATCATGGTCTTCCCTATTGTCCTCCAAGGAGGCATTGCGGACCCTATCATAGATAAAGACAAGAAAGCTAAAATTATGACACTTAGGTAAAACACAACACAGTGAAACTAATTTAGCACACATGTCAATACAAGAATCTAAATTAGAAATATTGTCACATGCCAGAAATTATAAATTGTTGTGGGTTGGAGTAAAGGAATTGACATAATGTTCTGTGAGCAGTTTCTCTTTGTGAAGAAATTACTATGAAAGTAACATTGTTTTGATATTTAACATATGGGGCTCAAGCAGATCAGCAGGAGGAGAGCAGGATCTGCCATGGAAACTTCATGTCAAGATCAAGGCATGAAAACTGCTAATTTCATGTCAGTTGAAAAAAAGATTAGCTGAGATATGAGCTCACTTTCTGTTTGGCTACTTCACCACAGACTTGAATAGAGTGTGCAGTGTGATCTTGTAATTTGGTGAAGTAGCCAAACAGAAATTTGGTGTTAGCATTTTAATATTTCCTGGTTCCAAAGCAGATATAACCTTGAGTGGGGTAATGAATGAACAATAAAATTCACTATTCAATTCACCATTGGTCCCCCGACTAACAGGGAACGTGAACTACAGTTGGTCAGTCATACGATACTTTAGGGCAGTGTGACTTACATACTCCCTCCAAGAAAGGAACCACAAGAGGATGCATGTCCATAATCCATCTGAAGTTCCTGAGAAAGATAAGATTATATGAAATAGAAAAGTGGAACATTAAATAATCAAGTGATTTTCTAATGTGGTGATATGAGAAGAAATGACATGATGAAGAAGACAGATCTAAAGTACATTTTAAAAAGGGACATTGGTATCAAAGAAGGATGCATTTATCCAGATGATTAGTGAGACAGTTTCTGCACTTTATGATGGCCTATGAACACTCTAATCATGGACAGATGAGATGAGTTCACTGCTCAGTCCTCTAGCCAGACAATATCATAAAAGAGAATCACTGGCTACTCAGGGATGTTAAACCACATTGATTTCTCTTCCCCTCCCCATTCCAAGATTAGCACAATGCAATTCCCCTAACACAGCAAAATGTCATATCACTATTCACTGGATGTGCTCATGCTGATGCCTTCCTTTTTATAGAGGAGACAGAGAAGGAAACACCTGACAGAACATCTAAAGCTTTCGGGCTCAGTGGCCATGTCTAGTTTTGGACCATTTCTCTTACTTCAACTCGTAGGCAACTCAGTCAAACTCACATGCAGCATATTCCTTTCAGTGGATCCAGATTGAAGATACATGTAACCACAATCCCTCTGATCACTTATGAAATGTGTGACTTGAACAGGGCTACAAGCACTAGCAGTAGATAGGAGATGGTGACCAGAGACGAGGAGAGGCACAGGGGTGTCTGAATTTATCACAGTAATACCTTCCGAGGCACCTAGATAGCACTACCTTTTCAAGAGAGCAACAGAACACCTTAGCTAAATGTCTCATTCAACTTTACTTTTCACTCCCTCAATTTGACTCTGTAAATCTCTCTCTAATGTAAAAGAGGTCTTGGTGATGAGGCATAAGAATAGGGTCCTGTTGTGACCTTGTAAACATAGGCTGCCCTGCTCTCTTCTCAAGGGACTTTGATCACTGAAAAGAGAAGGAAAGAAACGTGCCTACTTAAAGGACCATGCTCTCATGTAAAATATAGTCAGGTTATGTAAATGTAAAATATAAATCCGGTTTCTCGGCCAAGCATACTTGCGTATACAAGGAATTTCGTCTCTGCATTTATCCCATCCGTAAATTAGTGAACACACAGAGCACACAGTGAACACACAGTGAGGTTAAGCACACACTAACACGGAGCAGTGAGCTGCCTTGCTACAGCGACGCTCGGGGAGCAGTGAGGTGTTAGGTGCCTTGCTCAAGGGCACTTCAGCCTTTCCTATTGGTCAGGGATCGAACCGGCAACCCTCCGGTTACAAGCCCGAAGCCCTAACCAGTAGGCCACGACTGCCCCTCAGTTATAGGAAAAGACTGGAAAGCAGAGGACAGTCTGAGAGATTAATTAAACATAACCTTTAGGTCTAACTCAACAATGAGTTGCTGTAGAAAAATGGAAATTATCAGAAATTAACTCCATGTCCATTAGAAATGTAAAAAGAAGAAAACATGAAGTAATAGATATTCCACAAGTAAAACACAAAAGGCAATAATTCAAAAATGCAGCAGGACACAAGAAAGACAGAGAAAAAAGCATACCAAATTAGATCTTGCAGTGTAGTAGATCTCTTCCACACAGTCCAAAAAATCATCTGGGTCAAGCTATTGCAAAAAGACCAAGAAATCACATTTCATATATTGGTACAAAATAGCAGCTGACAGGGAAAAAATCAAAGCAACAAAAAGCAAATGAACTCTACATGGGAAAAAATGCATAGGCATTAATTAGTTGAATAAAATTCTTAAACAAAAATTGGGTAGTGAACTGAACAGATTATGATTTCAGTTACACACACCTTCTCTTTTGTGTACTATTTAGTCTTGCCAATATTTGTAGGGTAATTAGCTGTAAAGCAATATTTATTAAACCCATTTATTGAGCGTACAAAGAGGTGGAAGATACAGAAGAAATGTTGGGTGATGAGACAAAAAAGAAAAAGTCCCACCAGCGGTCACTCACCGGCTCATGATGAGGTTCTGTCTCCTTCCGCAATGGAGGGTCAAACTTAACTTGGCCCACTGTAGGGAGGAAACCATAAGAGTGTTTAACTCAGATGTACGTAGAATTCGGTCTATTCCAAAAAGTAAGCTAGTCAAAGAAAACTTAATCAGTGATCAATTTTGACAGTTTAAAGAACACCTTAACCAGCAAGCCAAAAACCCTAGTGGACTGTACTTAATTATCATGGAATGGGTATAAGTGTTCTATCAGCATGATCAGTACTGCAAACACTTACAGTTAATTTCAGAGAGTGTCTTCTCCTCACGCGCATTTCTACTGATGGACTGAATCCGGTGAGGCACTGCCATTGGAGGCTGCAATTGACAAAAAACGTATGCACACACACACACACACACACACACACAAACAAAATATCTTTCTGAACCACAAAACATATCTGACTCGTCATCGCATTACAATTCACAGGATGTTGATCTTGAAGTCTTTTCTTCAATGCTGTATAATACGACAGGCCCTTAAGTCTTGCAAAAGGTAATGCTGCTGTGTCATCAGTAATTGACGTCACTTAAAAGTGATGCTTGAGTGAGCAGCACATCTCATTTCTCATGCATGTCCTGGATCCCTCCATCCTCCTTGCATTCTTCCTTATCTCCTTCATGTTTTATCAGAGGGAGGGGCTAGAATGTGGCATGGGGAATGAATGAAGGCAGGAAGAAAGGTAGGAACGATGGAAGGAAAGGAGAATTGACATGTACCCCTTGTGTCATTGACTGGTCTTGTAGCAACTTACTGTATCCATCAGCAGGGCACACTAACATCTGAGACTGTAAGTGGCCGGATAAATTGTCACTGCTGACGTGGCACAGACGTTTGAGCATTATGAGAAGGACACCATGCACTCTCAAGCCCAGCTACAGTGTATTTGATGTCATGAGAGATATGTTTAGCCTTAAAGTCTTTTTACGACAAGGACAAGCAGATGTATAATTTGCTCTCCCTTCTTCACTACTCTCCTAGTGGACAATAAATGCATGATTTGTGTGTCAGTTTAAACAGGACCCAGTAGAGCTAAGCACACAATGTAGATCTAAGTCCAGTGGGTCTTTGAAGTTGAACAACCTGAAATACCACTCCAACTATCAGTGAAGGCAATGAGTATTTTTATCAGACATCGCTTATAAAACAGCTACAGACCCAAAAGAAGTTTCACAAATTGTCAACAAGGACATAAGTGCTATACCGATACTTTGACCATTACTTCTAATGTTACAGGAACTGACAGGCCTCTTCCTCAGGGAATAAAGCAGAGATGAAAAAGACAAAAGTCCACAAAAAGCACTTGGGCCTCATTTACAACACCTTGCTTATCAGTGGTGGCTGGTGCTAAAAAAATGTGTGTGGGGTTTAGATGCTTACTGTTTTGCTGCCAAATACTGGCCCAGCAGCACAACTTCAATATAAATGTTGCCCTCCTTTCCTTCTGGGCTGAAAATGTCTGGTTAAAATCTGTCAAACCTGTCAAGTCTAATGTCTAGGTCTCCGTTACGATGCTAGCAAATGGGTCTCGTAAAAGCAACTAGATGTACCGCATAGCAAACACGTTTGCTGAAATGTTATCAAACGTTGGTTTTGTTATCAAACGTTGGGGCGCTTGGCGCAAAAAGTTTCCGCTTGACAGAAATGGTCTGGAAAATGTTTAGCATCTTTTTCTTTTCGGTCCGCATTTCAATGATACCATTCGATTGTGCCACAAATTATCCTTGGACCAGCAATGTCCTCGTCGAGGAGGCCCTAACCTTGCAGATCATTGACAGAGAAAGCATGCTCTGGGAACAGAACACAGTTGCATGTCCAGTGTAGCCATTGTTCTGTCTACACAGAAAATTACCAGTGTCTTGGTGCAACCGCACCCCCCGCACCTCCACTTCCAACGTCACTGACATTCCGACAGATATGCCCAACACTTCGGCTTTTTCTCTGATGGTAGTGGGGCTAACCAGTAGAACTGTAATTGGGTGTTGTTATTTGATTTACCTTTAATCAATCAATCAAGTTATCAATCAAAACAACACAATTGCAATTTTATTGATATTACCTGAAATACACAATTAAATGACTTATTTTTGACTTTTTTATGTTTTTAAAAATGGAGATGCAGCGTTTCGAAACCAAACTCTTCATATTTTGTTTTTCTGCATCTGTTCTTTTTACTTTTGTCTATATAAAGCATACTGAATTGCACTATATTGATAAAAAAAACTTCCTTTGCCTTTCCGTATTATTATTGCCATTATTTCTGGCAATCATCATTTCATTATTTTTTATAATTACCGGGATTATATTCATTGTATTTTATCACATTTAGATTTCTGAAAGGGATTTAAAGCATCTGTGAAATATATAGACACACATTTTCCAAATTTCCCTCACGGGATGAAAAGAGTATATATACTTATACTTATACATTTTAACATTGTAATTTGCTTTCAAAGATGTGGAAATAGATTCAAGGCGAGACACGGCAGGTGAAAACATCGTTTTTTCATGCACTGGTTAATTTCGAGATTTTGGGCTAATTTGCTACCTTAGCATGTATTCTTTCACACTACTACAACAAGAAAGTCCGATTTACACATTTAGGTGTTTATTTCATTACATTTCGTCCACTTGCGCCTGTATATTTCTCCTAAATTCACCAAAAGTTAGCCTTCTAACGTTTCATGCTCTACCGCGACTGTGATATGAAACATATCATGTGTACAGTAGTACAGTTGGAAAGCTCTGTTTTTCCTGCATAACGTTGTGCAATCCAAATATGGACACTTCCTTTGTATCCGCAACCAATCATGAAAGTTCAAAGGCGAGTCTAGGCTGAGAACGGAATCTCATTGGCTGTGTTCCAAGGCTGTTTTCTTAAATTGAGTTTTTCTCATTTTCCAGTAGAAACATCTCAGCCTGTGTAGCACCTATATACACCAAACTTTCCAGTTATACACTTAGCAGTATTCTAAAGATATGTACAGAGGGATTTGTTAATAAATCATTCCTGGCCTGATTTATGTGACATTTTAATCAACAAAATATGGCAAAAATCCGATTTTTTACAGCAATGGACAGTATATTTTGATTTCCTAGGTAATGAAAGCAGATATCCTGAAATCCCTCTGTAATTTTATTTTCATCTTGTGTGTAAACAAAATGAAAAAAGAATTTTGTACCTGGCTTTATCATATGTTCAGATCTATCTATCGAAAATATGCAAAATCATGCATATTTAATGAGACATGCCTAATTTGCATATTTAAACATTCGAATTTCAAAAACTTGTAATACATTTTTTGTTCATACTTGTGTAAGTAATCAACTGAGGAAGTTTCATGGTGATGTCTATTATTTTAAAATGTTACCCCATTCACCTGTAGTGTCTCGCCTTAAAGAGAGAACAATCTGTCAGTTGCATGGGTTAATACTTTTCTTGTCATATGTTGTCAGCATACCTCAGGCTCAGTGTCATCATCATCAATGTCAGAGTAGGAGGCATGGTCCGGGTTGCTGACCTTGTCCAACAGCTCAATGCCAAGAGTGTGACTGAGGGGCTGTGCGATAAAAGGATGCTGAAAAAAGAAGCAGGGACAAGGATTAGGAGGTCATATGAGCACTGTCAAAGTGAATGCATTTACACATTCACCTACTGTATGATTAATTTGGTAACCTCAAAAGGTACCATCCTCCAGATTGTGCCAGATTGTTATACATGTGTCCTTCAAATTATTATTTTTTAATGGTAGATAGATACATGCCCAACATGGGCAAAAATGCATATTTTTCATCTTTGCCAATAGTTTCTACAAATATTAGATGCAGAGTACAGAGAGAAGAATAAATTAAACAATCTTTCTTGTTCAGTCTTATTCAACTATTTTTTCTCAATCTCTACCCTCAATAGCAGTGGTTCTTAAAGGAAAACTCTGGACATTTTTCACATAGATCTATGTTTCTCGAGGTCACCGAGTACTGTCGGTACGAAAACAACTAACAAAAACCGCTGCTACCTAGATCGAGTTGCTGCAGCCAACAGCTAGAGTAGCCAGGCAGCTACATGATTTACATGAAAATGCACTGTGGCACTGTAGCTCCCTAGCAGCTTATGTTTCTATTTGAATCCAGAAGAAATGTAAAAAGAAATATCAATAAACAACAAATAAATATCAATACATCCTTTATCTGCTATGAAGGAAATACTTGAAATATTCCAAATATGTACCTGCAATAACTTATCAGATGAAGGCCTCTTCTTTGGATTTTTTGTGAGCGCCATCTTCACAAAATGTTGAAAATCATTGGTCCTTAATAGTTAAAAAAGGGGCAACATAAGGATAGATATTGTTACTGTGCAGTACATTCTCAATTTGATCAAATTAAATGAAAACTATACTGTACTGGTGATGATACAATATCTGAATGAGGATAAAATGGAGATTGAGACGAAATCTTTCTGTAAGAATACTGCAGAAATCACAACTACTGCATGTTTACGTCATTGACGTTAAAATAGATTAAATCAAATCATATACCATTACCATTTAATTTTGTCTTTTAATCTTGGTGGTTGGAAATTGCTTTTTGTCATGAGGAATAGGGCTCTGAAAAAAAGGAAGCAGGTATATCATTACTATCAAAATACAATTTACATAAAATATGACTTGCAGGTCAGAAATATTCTTCATTACTTTTCACAAACATTTGGGTGAACTGTATCAAAAGCCTATCATCTTCCTCTGCTCCTATACAAAATCACTACAGGCTTTATTATTGTTTAAAACTTCATTTAAGACATAATACAATGTTTGCAATTATTGGGAGAAATCAGGAATTAAATGAAAATGTGGCATAATTTGAACATCATATCCAACAATTGCACATTATATTTGACGTATTGGCATGACGTTAATTAGGGGTATTCCCTCCATCAATGAAGCGATGTGTTTTGCATCTCAATCCAATATATTACATAAGGAATAAAGTATTGTCCACAGTCATCAGAAAATAAGTCCCGACAGGGCGAACAGGTGTGTCGGAGTCCCAGGGATAATTATCGAATTAATTTCCGATAATTACCGGCGGACAATACATTATCCTGCTTATAATGCGGTTACTTGCAAAAACGAGAAAACAAACTTCACACAATGGGCCTTTGAAAAAAATAAAATGACTGCTTGGTGGCTTCCGCTGACAAAACGAATAGTTCGCCACACAAGAACTTGACAGTTTCAGGTGTTGCGTGGCAACGTCTTACTAACTTAACTAACGTCTGACTTTTACTTTCAATGAATTTCCATTGCAATAAGTGAACGGACTATTTGCGGAATGATATGAAAGACATGAATCAAAAGCACAAAACCTGCTGCCATTGACAGCGGTCATTATATACTTTGCAGCGGTAATTATGAAGTTTTAACAGACCTCTGAACGTTGGGAAGGCCCATTCATGTGAATAGAACTTTCGGGAGCACTCTGAAGACCCGTGTAATAAGTAAGGGATAATGTATAGAACGCCGGTCATTACTGGGAAAATAAGTCCGCGACAGGGGCGAGCCGTTACCCGGCGCAGCGAGAGGGGTCTTGTTCCGCCTGAAGGGACTTATTTTCCCAGTAATGACCGGGCGCTTCTATACATTATCCCGCTTTTATTACACGCTACTTGCCAAAAAGAAATAATAAACTCCCCACAATATGACTTTAGCCTACATACTGTAGCCTAGCCTATTTGTTACCATTCATCGTGGCATTTGCTGAGAAACAAATAGTTCGCATCAACACACACTGAATTTGAATCAAACATTCTTTAGAACACAGCTGATCAACCGTCTGCTTTCACTTTTGAATGAAGTTCCAGTCCTTACGTAGTGATATGAAAGACGTATCAGAAGCACAAAACCCGTTCCCATTGACAGCGGTTATTATATGTTTGCAGCGGTAATTACATGAATATATTTTACCGTAGAACTTTGGGAAATCCTATTCAAGCCAATGGAGCGTTCTACTTGTCTTGTGAAGAGCCGTGTAATTATACTCAATACAACTTTACATCAATTAATGCTTGGTTGGTTTGTTGGTTAGTTGAGCTTGCTTACACATCTAACTATGTTCTTAATGTTTCCTTTTCTAACCAAAGATTGTGCACTCTATCCTTTTTCTGAGAAAGTACAATTATTGACGTATCTAATGGCTGGGATCAGAGCTTCTGAAATGTATATTAGGCCTACCTCATAGGGTGCAAGTCAAACATGGGTGGCTGAAGCTCAGCAAGTTCAATGGCAGTTATGCCCACTGCCCAAATGTCACAAAGTTGGTTATAGCCTCCTTTCCTCTCAACTGCTGCAACTTCTGGTGCCATCCTGCACAAAATAATGTCAAGTCAAGTCAATTTATGTCATTGTGATCAGCTACAGACAAGTATGTCATATGATGATGCATCTTTTAACAAAATGGTTTGTCTTCTCTATCATGTTATTTAATAGGCTAAACATACAGCCTTGACGCAAAACAGCTGTTAGGCTTATGTCATTTTGATCTGTAAAAAATGTCACATGCAGCCATGCTTAAATTCTGCTCACTGCACATTTATTATATTATAATATACTATTCAGTATTCATTATTGAATGCAAAATTATTTTTTCCCCTATCATCCTATTGTAATGATCTGAGCCTAGCTGTTATGACTGTGCTCCCATGATGCTGTGCAGTATGTGTAATGTTCATGTTCTAAACTGTCTAAACCATGTGGGTTGGCAACGTTGTATGTCCTGTCTGTTGTGTTTATGTTTGCAGCTAGTTACAGTGTTCATAATTAGGGTTGAGTGGTGTGTGTTTTAGATACAGCCTCATATAGATGCTTAGTGCTGGAGCATAAGGGTCAGGTCTGGCCCGGAATTATGTGTTCGTGTGTTTTGGTGCGTAACCAATAAAAACCATTCTAAGACAAACTGTGCAGTTTGTTACATTGGTGTCAGAAGTGGGATGTCGACCCCTACTGGACGGGAGGAGAAAGCTGCAACCGATGTCCGGGCGATGATAAGTTTCCTGCCAAGGCGACTCTTCGACAGCGCGCTCGCCCATGGCCACCTGCTGGGCCCAGCAGATGGAGCCAGCCTGCAGCGTGACCGTAACGAAGAAGCCCGCCCCAGGCCACAGGAGGAAACGAACCGGGCTGATGGCAGCATCCCGCCACTGGAACCCGCTCCACACGGGAGCGAGGGAAACCGGCCGGTTCCCCGGCGTGACGGCGGCGGAAGGGCGCTCCAACGCCAAGTTGCCCCGCTACAATGGTGAGAGGCCGCTGGCGACATACCTGGTGCAGGTCCGGCTGGCAGCCGAGCTGAATGGCTGGTCGGCGAATAGAACGGGCGTACAGGTGGCGTTGGCCCTGGAGGGGGAAGCGCTACAAGTATTAGAAGACCTGCCACCGGCAGAGCAAGCAAGCTGGACCGCAATCGAAGCCGCTCTGCAACGACGATTCGGCCAGAGAATCTTCACCAGCGATGCTCGAGAACAACTCGCTTCCAGACGGCGACACAAGGGCGAGAGACTGGGCAAGTTCGCGGCTGACCTGCAGCTGTATGCCCGGCGGGGCTACCCAACGTACAGCCAGAGTCTACATGAAGAGATGGCACTGGAAGCGTTTGTGCGAGGCATCCATCCGGGGCGGCTGAGAGAACACCTTCGCCTGAGCGCCCCCAGCTCGCTGGCCGTGGCGCTGGCGGAGGCCGAACGGGTGGAAAACATCTTCCACACAACGGAGTCGAGGCATTGCGTACGCCAGACATCGATGGAGGAAGACGGGGGGGGAGTTGGAGACGACGCGACAGACCACAGCACAGCCACCACAACGCCGCCCACGCGAATGGAAGAGGCCGGCCAGCGGAGACGGATGCTACCGGTGTGGCGAGCCGGGGCACATTGCGAGGTACTGTCCCGCCCCAGTACCCCTTACGCGCGCGCCCTAGTCAAACTAGAGGGAGGTGGCACGGCGGGAAGGGATGCCACCTTCAAGTTTCACTACCTCCTTGGCTATGGACTGCATACGGCTGGGCCGGCTCGGCCAAACAAGAGGACTCTATGTGGACTGTACGCTAGACGGGACTCGGTGTCGCGCCTTGATCGATACTGGCTCCACCATCTCGCTGGTGCACCCCGGTCTCTTACCCAGACCCAGAGGCTGGGAAGAGACAAAAACACGCATCACCACAGTTACCGGAGAGCAAGCGGAACTGTATGGACAAAAAGAGGTGTGTGTGTGTGCATCAACGGTGAGACGGTGAGCCGCCAGCTTTGGTTGGCTAGCATTCAGGATGATTGCATTCTCGGCCTGGACGTGCTAGAGAAATGGGGGGCTGTGGTGGACATTTCCCGGTTCACACTACACTTAGGGACGAGCAGCGTAGTGTTGCACACGGCGGGGAAGACAGAGCATGAAGTGCGGAGAGCTGGCGCGACGAAGAACCCTCCAACTCGCTCCACACAAGCCCGCAGAAAGCAAACTCGCAAAGAATGCTCGCCATCCAAGACTCCGCCCCTCCCCACACAAGCCCGCGAAACTCAAGCCCGCGAAAACAACAGGCCTCATCCAGGTCCGCTTGCTGAGTCCGCCACTGCTCAGCTCACGCCCACTCGAGAGGAGCCAGGAGAGCGGGTTGAGCAATCACCACTCTCCGCTCAGAGAGCGCGGCCCTCTGTAGAGACAAAGCAAGCCGTAAATTAACTCTGCACTCGTAGCTGTGAGGGGCTGAGTGAAGCACAGGGTAGCCAGGTGCGGAGGCTACTAGCAGCGTACACCGACATCTTTGCCGCAAGAGATGAGGACTGCACCCGAACGAGCCTGGTCCAACACGATATCGACACCGGAAATACCGCTTACCGTTCGCCAAACGACAAGCAGCTGAAGAAAAGATAAAGGAGATGGCTGCGGCAGGATTAATAGAGCCAAGCAGTAGTCCCTGGGCTGCGCCAGCTGTACTTGTCCGGAAGAAGGACGGCTCGTGGCGGTTCTGTGTTGACTACAGGCGCCTCAACCAGGTAACCCGGAAAGACTCCTACCCGCTCCCCCGCATTGACGATGCGCTGGACAGCATTGCCGGCTCCTGCTGGTTTAGCTCGCTGGACTTGCGCAGTGGCTACTGGCAGATTGAGCTAGCCCCGGAAGCTCGGCCGAAGACAGCGTTCACCATCGGGCAAGGGCTGTGGCAGTTCCGGGTACTTCCGTTCGGCCTATGCAACGGACCAGCGAACTTCGAGCGGCTGATGGAGCGTGTCCTGGTGGGCATTCCACGAACATGCTGCGTGGTTTACCTGGACGACATCCTGTCATTTCAGGATGTCGTCCAGGTAAATCACGGCAACGCGGACGCCCTGTCCAGGCGTCCGTGTGCAGCAGACCAGTGCCAACACTGCCACCGGAGGGAGGAGAGGAGCCTGGCCGCGGCTCAACCGGAGCCCACTCGTCGGTTACAGGCTGCATCACCGCTGGCAGAGAGAGAGAGAGTCGCTGTTTTCAACGCTAGCCAGCGTCGCGCCAAAGAGAGGGTCAACGCTCGCCAACAGCACGCCAGTGAGGGAGCCAACGCTCGTCAGCAGCACGCCAGCGAGAGACTCAACGCCGCCAGCCGCGCTTCCATCAAGAGAGAGCCGCCGCCAGCTTCACGCCAGCGAGAGACAACGCCGCCAGCAGCACCCATCGAGGTCGCAGCCTTCCGCTACCAGCTACAGTGATCGAGAGACCGGAGACAACGACCGCAGCCCAACACCACAACGCAGCACTGCAGAGGCAGCTGGGGCCACGGACGCCCGCGCAGTCGCCGGTGGGCGGATGTCTAGGAGGAGATCCGAAGGTGCAATCGGAAGACGCCACGCCGGCGAAAGTGTGGTCATGGATCGAAGCCGGTCAGCGACCGCCATGGACTGGACGTATCAGCACTTTCGATCCAGAGACCAAAGCGATTTATTCACAGTGGCGGGGAATAGTAGCACGCCAAGGACTGTTGTACAGACACTGGCGAGCTCCCGATAGACAATCTGACATTTTTCAGTTGCTGGTTCCTGCTGGATTACGAGCCTGTGTACTGGAACATGTGCATGGGGCAGTGGGGACGGCTCATTTCGGTATTGCAAAGACTCTTCGTCGGGCTGAGAGGCCACTTCTATTGGCCGGATGCAGGCTGGGCGTTGAACTGCATGTTCACTGCTGTGACGCCTGCACAGCTTAAGAAGGGCCCCACGGCAAGACGCCGCGCGCCGCAGCAATACGCAGTCGGGCTCCCATGGAGCGGGTAGCCGTCGATGTCATGGGCCCACTGCCAGTCACAGAGCGGGGAAATCGCTTCGTGCCTCGTGGCCATGGACTATTTCACTAAGTGGCCGGAGGCGTTATCGCGTGCCAGATCAGAGCCCCCTACACGACATTAAGGACAGACTGGTCACTGAGATGTTCTGCCGGTTCGGGGCACCGGAAGAGCTCCACAGCGACCAAGGGCGGAATTTCGAGGCAGAGGTGTTTGCTGAGGTTTGCCAGCGCATGGGCATCCGGAAAACGAGAACAACACCTCTGCATCCACAAAGCGACGGGCTGGTGGAACGGTTTAACCGGACGCTAGCAGTGCAGCTGGCCATATTGGCCGACCGCCGACAAAAGGACTGGGACTTACACTTGCCCCTGGTGCTCTGGGCATATCGCTGTGCGGTGCAAGAGTCAACGAAATGCACACCGGCAGCTCTGATGTTCGGGCGAGAGCTACGCACGCCGGTGGACTTGGTGTTCGGTTCGCCTCCGGAAGCGGAGATTGGAGGTAAGCCAGGGCTGGAATACTACAAGCAGCTACGCGAGAGACTGAAGGGAGTACACGAGTTGGCCCGGCAGGCTATGAGTGAAGCTGGAATACGCCAAAAGCGAAGCTTCACGATAATGCTATCGCGCCAGGAGTTCCAGACCGGCGATAAAGTGTGGGTGTACTGCCCGGAGAGAAAGAAAGGCATTTCCCCGAAACTCACTAGCCAGTGGGTCGGGCCGTGCGATGTCTTAAAAAAGCTGTCTGATGTGGTCTATCGTGTGAGACTGATTAAGCATCGGAGAGTTGTGGCTCTCCACCGTGATCGACTGGCCCCGTATCGACCCCTGGCCTCAGCTGAGGGACGTGGAGACTTTGACACTGACTGTGTGGAACTTGGTGACAATGGAGCTGTGGCTCTAACACCGATCACCGTGCAGCCTTCACCGGAAGTCACCGCTGCGACAGCGGGGCGCCCACAACGCCAGCGTCGCGTCCCAGCCAGGCTCATGGACTAACGTAGGGTAAGACTTGAGTCAAGGGGACATGGACTAAGTCTCGGGGGGCTGTGTAATGATCTGAGCCTAGCTGTTATGACTGTGCTCCCATGATGCTGTGCAGTATGTGTAATGTTCATGTTCTAAACTGTCTAAACCATGTGGGTTGGCAACGTTGTATGTCCTGTCTGTTGTGTTTATGTTTGCAGCTAGTTACAGTGTTCATAATTAGGGTTGAGTGGTGTGTGTTTTAGATACAGCCTCATATAGATGCTTAGTGCTGGAGCATAAGGGTCAGGTCTGGCCCGGAATTATGTGTTCGTGTGTTTTGGTGCGTAACCAATAAAAACCATTTTAAGACAAACTGTGCAGTTTGTTACACTATTTTTAAAGCAGGCATACCTGCCGGCATGTAATTGGGCTACAGGTTTTCTACAGCAATAACATGTTTGAACAGGCACTGCACTACTATATTAAAAGCTAAGGAAAAATATACATACAATTTCAAATAAAATATACAGTACTGTACTTTTACTGTACTAAAAATACAGCGTATGGAAAATAATTTCACACAAATCTGTAACAGAACAAATCTGGACCCCAAGGGTTTTCAAGATAACATTTTAAGGTCTTCTTAAATGTAGAATGGAGAATAAAAATATTTTACCAATAAGGTGTTCCAATGAAAGACTTCCTCTTAGCCAGTGTGGCTGTAATTTGTGCAGATACTCCAAAGTCAGCTGGTAAATAAAGACATATCAAAAAGATGCTGACACTTCACACACTCAGCCTTTTTACATTGTATCAAGATGTATCAAGATTTACTTGATGCATTTGTGCTCCATACAAGTCTTAAGTAATTCTTGTGATTATGTATAAGGAAAAGCTCATGTTAAAATCATACTTGTCATAGTTCATACTCATTCACCACACAGCAAATCAAGTTTGATGATTAGATGCATGTTTATTTATTCATTGCTTTTGCGTGACCATGAGAAAAAGGATACACAATGTTTTCTTACCTAATTTAACACGCCCATTGTCTGTCAACAAAATGTTGGCACCCTTTAATTAAAGGAACATATATTTATATATTTACAACATTTGTTTTACTTCAAGAGAGAAAGGCCAAATATGCAATGTTACATACTGGGTCACTACTAGATTCCTTCATAGCAAGGAAAGTATTATTCTACTTTCTATTTTCCTATTCCAAATTCAAGGAGACCCGATACAGATGCCACCCTACCTTTATGTCTCTGTGCATCTTTCCTTTGTTATGTAGATAGTATAGACCCTGGATATAATACAAGAAATAAATTAAGCACACCTTTTTTCATACATATATAAAATCATTAATCACAATGCTCAATGTTCTACAAATGCATCTGTAATCTTAGTATGGGTATTGCCACCAAAAAGCCCAAATGGTGGCATCACTTCTAATGTTCATAATAACAGCACAGTGTGGATAAATATTTATCGCTATGCCATACCTGTAGTGTTTCACGTGAAACATAAGCTATCTGAGATTCCGTCAGAGGCCCCGATACTACAAAAGAAGGGGTAAAGTGTATAAGTACATATAATGATTATTATTCCAAGGAAATTAAAAATTATTAAATTAGTAATGATCATTATTCCTGACACTGAAAACAAAAACAAATCAGGACAAGGAGTTGAAAAGTTGCATAATATGTAATGCATAATGAAAGAAGCCAATGCCATCTGAACTGAACAATGACACCCAATTCTACCACCACAAAAGTACATTTCAATATTTATTACCCTGAAACAGTTCCAAAATGGTCCATGTGATTCGCAGCCATTTTATTTCCATTTTGAAATGGGAAAACAACTCATTTCCCATTTTTGTTTTGAAATACCATAATCTTTTTTTTTTTTTAAATGCTACAATGTGGGCCTACTGTATTAACAGTGCCTACAATGTGCACATGACATATACAAGTTCCTACTTCCTTGATACAAGTCCATAGAAGACCGGAGCATAAAGGACTAAGTGTGACTGTTCTTAAAACAGTAAATCTGTGTCTATGGTGTTAATTTACTTGCTTGTTACCTTAGCAGCTATGGGAGAAGGGAGGCTGCTTGGTGTTAATCAAAACTCTGAACCCTGCAGCTCAGTGTTGCTGTGACAGCAGGGAGTCAGGCATGTGGGAGGTACAGTGGCGCAGCTCACACCAGCATTCACACTGCTCAGTACGGAATACCAGATGCTAAAGGCAGCCTCCCATTCTTCACCCACACACTCCAGACAGCTAATGATCTTTTTAGCTCAGCGGAGACAGAGTTATGACACTCTAAGGGCACAGAGGTCTTAGCTGCAGCAAAGTAAAGGTTAGGTAACTTACAAGTAAGGTTATCCTTCTATCCTTGATTTCTGTAGTCCATATCTTACCATGGTATATGTCTTGAAGGGAGCCACCTCCACAGTACTCCATGCATATCCATAATTTATTCCTTCTGAAAAAGCAAGAAGCAAAAAATACTTCACTTGGGTCTAGCTCAGAAGGGTTTAGGCAGCATATTTTTATAGGTCAAAATACACCAGGCAAGAGTCTGGGGTCACATCATGCTGCAGCTGAGAGATACAGGTAGAATATATATATATATACATACATTTTACTTTTTAGTCATTCTCAATCACTAGTAAAGTAGCATGTGCAACATATCTGTTTTAGGACATCAATGCATAAGGATGGGAAAGAATTGGTGAAGAAGGTGGTATGGTGTGTGTGTGTGTGTGTAGGGGGTGGGGGTCCTCCTTACCTTAGGTAACTCCCAAAATAAGCCACAATGTTGGAGTGCTTGCAGTCCTTCATCATGATAATCTCCTGCTGCACAACTGCAAAATCCTCACCTATAGCAAAACACCCAGTTTAACAAAATCCTCACCTATAGCAAAACACCCAGTTTAACAAAATCCTCACATATAACACAACATCCAGTTTAACAAAAAAGCTAAGAGTATTCTATGGTAGAGGTAAAGGAAATTGAAGACGGATTAACCTGAATTAAAACGTTTTCAAATGTACACCTTAACATCAAACACGCCCTATCAACCAAATCTACCACATCTACCACAGACCATTAGTAGCAAATGTGACCCTCCACGGCAAAAGCAAATGCATGGGTCAATTGTTCAAAATTATGTTATTGTGTTTTCATGAGACCATAAAACAAGCTTTCAAATGATAAGAATATTGACCAACAAACAGAGATAAGGACATTCAAAGTGTCCTGCACTTGGCTGCAGCTGGTATTATGTACTTTTAAAAAGCTCCAAGTCCATTTTTTAATGTCGCAACCATGACCGGTTTTGATCAGTTTGTCAAGTGCAAATAAAAGTGTTGCCGTGCTCGAAAGTCTTTGTTGACAAGGAGTCTGGCCAAACTAATCTGTGGCATAACATTATCTGTAATTTATCAGGTATAGCATTACATTTCACAAATATTCATTTAGCAAACGCTTTTCCAAAGCATGCATTTATGAATGAAATAATGGTAGACTTAACTTGATGTGTGCCTATATCTTTAAGAGGACGATATAAAGAATCAGAGAATTGTAAGAGGACGAACAATGGTAAGAGGTTTATGATCATTAAGCTGTGTTGGTCAGCTGGCAAGCAAAGTGAAACACATGCAATACATTAATTGGTTAGCCTATTTATTGCTAGGCTCTCCACTGCATTTGATTTATGACCGTCATCCTTCAGCTTACTGCTTTGGCAAAGTGGTTAGTTTAGTTCTGCACAATCCAAACCCTCAAAATTAGGGGCATTTGTATTTGTAAGCTACAAAAGAACAAAACATTAAACAGTCTTGTGACATTTGAACTAAAGTCAGTGAACACCATAAATCTATATAATAATAGCGCTAAAAAAAACTAAAAGTGACAGCTAGTACGATACAGGTAGGAATACACCAGGTTTTTGTTGTGGAGTCACAAATATGCTCAACCAACACAATGAACTCAAAAAAAACATGGGAGAAGTGCTGGATAAAACAAATGATGTCCAATAGCATTTTGAACAAACATTTATTCCAAAGAAATGGTGGATGCAAAGCAAGTAATGGCATGGCATTCACCCCCTTTCCCCACATAAGGACACACCCATATCCTCAATGATCCATTGATCTGCATTTGGGTGGTGTTAAATATGCTTCCCCCAAGTAACTGTCAATACTGCCAGTGTGTTTCCATCTTTAAAAACCAACACGTTGGCACACTGTTGCCAGGTCAGCACATTTCCCAAGCCAGGGCTATCGAACAGAGCCCTTTCTGGTCTGTAGGGAAGGATGAGGCAAAACTGTAGGTCTGACAGTTTGAAGAGAAAAAAGGAAAAGGATGAAGGAGAAAAAAGGAGAGGCTCACTCTTCTCTGTGATTGGGCTGCTAAGGGGTCTAGGCCTCTAGCTGATTGGTAGAGAGGCTTGTGCTGTCAGTCCTATGGGCTTTAGACCTGACACCACTGATCGGAGCTGACCTTGATCTTCAGCTCAGGTCTCCACATCCATAAAAGTAGATGCCATTTTACATGAGAGAACGAGGGGAGGAGAGAGAGAACAAAGTGACTTTGTTGTGACTGCTTGCTTAATGATGGAAGCTGAGGTCTCATTAAAAGACTCAAACCTCCCATCCCTACCAACTTGCCTATGCTCGTGTGTGTTGACGCTTTTCCATGCATTCTACAGTGCTGCAGATAAATATTTTAACTTATGTAATCCCTCATTAAAATGTATGTGACTTTGCAGGGGAGGACCCTGAAATCCTCCATTTACTACCACAATCAAGTACAATTATTTTCAAAACCACTTTACTGAAACATTTCTTAGTTCAATATTTCTAGATTTCCTTATTACTGATTTCTCAATTCTTTAAAAATGGCTATCCCACTTTTCCTCAATCATTGTTGGGAGATCATATTGAAATCCTTAACTCCTTTTTTTGATGGATAAGGAATATTGTAGCTTATTGCTTGCCTACCCCTCTGATGCATACAGAATATCAGGTTCTGTGTGTGTGTGTGCTCTCTCGGGAATAGTGAGGCATTGCAGCATGGTCAGATGATCTGTGCATCCTGCTCATGCTGGCATTTGCTCTCAGATGATGCAGTGACATTTCCAAGCTCAAAGGTGACAGGCACTTCACTGTTGGGAATTGTAAGTGGACCTGCACTAACACTATGCAAGGTTAAGAAGACGCTTAACTTCAATTGGGCAGATATAGAAAAACAACCTGCTCCAGAAAAGCTGTAATTTCTGCACAGTTCTAACAACCAATATTAAACAATCATATTTATGACTTTCTGACATAGTAGGTTTAATGTTACAACTACAAGAACACATAAAGGTTTTTTTTCCATCTCCATCCACATAGGTTGTGAACTCTGATTCCTCTCTGTGTGCTTCGAGGTGAGAGATCAGTTGGAGTTGGAGCGTCAGCAAGCTGAAGTTAACCATGCTAGTTAATGACATCAACAGTACAATTTCATTTGCGCTCAATGGAATTTGCCCTCAATGGAATACACCATATTGGGCAGCCATCTTTCCACAGATGACCAGAGGGGACAAACCAAAACACTGGCTCTATAGAAGGCCTTATCAAACTAATACAATTAATTTAAAAATACCCAGCTGATGATACCCCAGTCTGTGTAATTCACAACGCAAAGGAATTTGTCAGTTTGACATCAAAGAAAACACTGTAGTAGAACCAATGAATGAAAGTTTGTGTGAAAAGAGCTGTTTCATAAGCATTGGCTATAGTTGTCTGGATTGAAGTTGCTGGAATACCGACGTGGGCAAAAATATTTCCAATGTCACCAAATGTATTTCTCTCCTGTTCTGCATGATTTCTGCATTCCTGAATCCTGTCATCTTAATCTCATAGAACACCTATTGCATGCCTTCAATGAATGGCACCTCTCCTAAATATGAATAAACTGAAGGCTTGTAACACAAATTAGAACTTAATCTTTGGTGAAGCCCGTCTTGGGTGCCCAAATACCGTTTCCTTTCTTTCATTTTGAACTAGGCTATAACAGGCTTCTTTCTTATTTGTACTAACAAGTATATGCAACTTGTATATATTTTCCATGTCCTTTTCTTGTTGATGCTATTTCCTAATACGATAAAAAAACAAATAGTCTGATACGGCTAATGTGTATGCACACACACACACACACACTTTCTCACACACCTTATACCAGCTCTTATACCATGCATTTTAAATGCCAGCTTGCTTTAGCATGCATGGCTAATACCAGTGGTTTAGCATGCATGGCTAATACACACAGCACTCTAAATGCCCTTGAGGCTCCAAAACAGCTGTATTGCAGGCTGTAAAACAGCCGATAAATCAGACCATTCCCAACCTTTCACTTGCTCCACACAACAGACAATTAAACAGAAAAAAGCACCTTCATAACTTGTTCATCAAATCTACCTTTTCCTGAGGGCAGGAGCCATGTTGTCAGAATCAGACACTGAGAGGTAAATATAGGCAGAGTGCACACTAACATGACAGATTGACCATATTACCATGGTGTAAAATATATCATGCTATTTGGCAGCCTTCATCCACACGTATTCTTATGTATGCAAAACATACACACACAAAAGCCTGGGAGAGAGGATGAGCCAAAGTGCCATGTTTATCAATTTAAGCGTAAATTCATCACAACATGCATCTAAAATATGGCACAACATGTGCACATACACACACACACACACACACACACACACACACACACACACACACACACACACACACACACACACACACACTCTCTGGAACTCTCTTGAAAGGGTCCCTTTCAAGAGAGTTCCATTATCAGCATCATAGTTGGCCCCACAAGACTTCCTTTTTAACATTCCATATGTTATCTTAATGCAGAGGAAGTAGATTGGGGCCCAAATA
This sequence comes from Alosa alosa, assembly GCF_017589495.1. NCBI lineage: Eukaryota > Metazoa > Chordata > Actinopteri > Clupeiformes > Clupeidae > Alosa > Alosa alosa. Next base: position 36,078,787 of record NC_063195.1, on the reverse strand, counting down.
GAATGTTCAAGCATTGTTTTTGTTTTTATTGTTGAAAGGGTCTATATAATAGTTTGACATTTACATTGACACATGTTCTTACATTACATGTACACACACACATAGACAAGCACACTGTCCAAGTTTACAGTAACAGACTGAATGAAGGGTGAGCAGAGTTTTTGTCATGGTCTAATACCACCAACACTACAAATGCAAGTTGGGGGGGTTGAGTGTCCAGTGTTTCCCATACATTGACTTATTTGTGGCGGCCCACCACAATATCAACATTGACCACCACACAATGATTTTTCAGGTTGTACTAAATTGTGCTTAAATCTGGTTAGCATCATAACCACGCTGTGCCAATTTGTTAAAAACTGTTGCATTCAAGTTAATTCTGCAAACCAACCACCGCAAATGGAATTCAGTTCTCTGGGAAACACTGGTGTCTATGGTTGTGTGGCTGCTCTTGCTGCCAATAAAGCTGTCGCCTACCTTTTAAAGTGTTAAATTGTTGCATGATATAATCTATGGATCCATCGTGCCATCTAGTCTATCCAGCTAAAAACACTACCAGAGGTTCACAATTGGAACACTGCAAAACTGAAACCACAGTATCACAACAATATATATCACAAACATTGGACAGGCCTGAGAGCCAACATAGCAGTATGCTCTAAAAACACCCCAAATAATATTCCTTAAGATTTAAGGAATCCTCAAACAACAGACCACCATGAAAAAGCTCTGCTCGGTTGCCATTCAAAATGACGTCCAACTGTTTTTCCTCATATTAATCTCTGCTGGTTGCCCTACTATGAGAAAAAAATCTCACCAGGTTCCAGTTTAATGACTTTAATGGCAGCCAGCTCCTCAGTGGTGACATTTCGAGCCTAGAGAACAACAAAAAAGAACTTGTTAAGAACTCAAAACAACTGACCAGAAAATTATGCATGTATTTACTGTATTACAGTTAGCATGGTTTTATTAGTTATCATGGTAATCTGAGTGCAAAGGCATAAATCATAACAAATTCTAATCAGACTGTGCTCTCATTTTACATTGTGCTGGACAATGTGGCCCATAAGAAATCTTAAAAGGGCATCAGAAGAAATGAAAAGAGAACAGCACCTATGCAGTTTAAAGAGGAGGGTATATGGTAGACTAATGTATCTCTCTCTCTCTCTCTCTCTCTTTCTCTGTCTCTCTCTCTCTCTCTCTCTCTCTCTCTCTCTCTCTCTCTCTCTCTCTCTCTCTCTCTCTCTCTCTGCAAGGGAAAGGTGTTGAGTGGTGCAGAACCACAGGGAGGTGAAAGAGAGAACAGCACTGCCAGCCAAAATGAAGTGCTCAGAAGGGGAGCCACATGAAAAATAGACGACCCACAATAACAAATGCAAAGATGTCAGCAGCAATGTAGAGGACAGATAGGTTCATGCAAGGATTCACTTGGAAGAGATGTCATCGAAATGGACAGGTAGAGAGGGAAACTGAGTAGATGACTCATTTAGGTGATGAATCTTCAAATACTGTATGCTCAATAAAATTGAATTTGTTTTCTATAGGCTGCAAATCTCACGTTAAGTTTTAACAGTTAAAATCAATCGCCTGCACTGTATGCAAATTAAAGCAGGTGTTCAAAGTTGTTCGGGCAATGCTACCCGAGAACATTATGCATGGAGTTAGGTATGTGTAAAATGTACTAGGATTTCTTAAAATGTAGCAAACTATATTCATGTGACATGACTGTCCTTTTCTTTTGTGTATAAGGACCGGGAGAGCACGTTGTTCTTGGATAAACAAATGGACACACTTCTTTAAAGGAGTCCTTCCGCATACGTCCCCTAGTCACGTCAACATATCTTATTTCAAAGTGAACTGTGCTCTTCCCTGCCTGTAACAGTAACAGACAGGTAAATTAGAAAAGCACATTTCTACATATAAACTGTTCTCCTTTATGCTCCTTCCCCTGTTAACATTGGACCGCCCATAGCAATCTGAATCAATAAGATGGCGCCATAGAAATGAGTAACCTAGCGATACAAATGGAAAATGCTTATCATCATTAAATTATTAGGAATACAATGAAATACTCCTGTTCTAGCTCTCTCTGTCTTAAGTAAAATACATAAAAAGACATAGGCCTACACAATACGGCTACACGATTTGGGGAAAATATCTAATAACAATTTTTCTGACAGATATTGCGATTACGATTTGATTTGCAATATAACTTTTGAAAGTCAAGCTTCAGTTCAATATTCCAAATTTGACTTTAAGTTGGCAACTTCTTGATTGATGAACATGCCTAGTGCATGAAGAGCACAGCTCTCCTGATGGGTGAGCTTCACTGGCGGTCACACAAAATAAAATGCATAAAAGGCATAAAATGCATCCATAGCCTAAAAGTGGTTGCCTAGGTCAATCAGTTCTTTCATAAATGTGGGGAACACTGTTACTCAACAAAGAAAATAGGGTTTGCCAAAGCTGCAAGGAATCCATAAATGTGTGGCTAGTCAAGGTTTTTAGTCACAAGACAGGTTTAAATCATTACCTGGTTACATGTTTAGGTACAGAAAAAATGTGCTTTCTACAGATGTATGTAAAATAATAAGTGATATTATATATCAATTTCATGAACAACCACACAACACAAAAAGAAGAAAAATAGAAATCTATTACAAAAGATATTAAAAACGGCTGTACATTTAAGCTTATTAATTTTTGATTTATGTCAATGATGATGATATTTAAGTAGATGGGTCTGCTGTCTAATTTTGTCTCACTTCTTTGTTTTATGCTGACATGGGGTTTAGAAACAAAAATAGCTAAATGTCTTGCTGTTCTTTAAAAATCACCACCACAAAATTACAACATTGACAACAGTGAAAATCTGAAGAGACTGACATAGTATACGTATGCATTTGGAGCCTACCCAAGTGTGAATGTGCTTGCAATCAGGCTTCAAGATGACACATCTCAGATCTCATGCAGTAAACAGCTTCATGTCAAAATTGCATCATGGAGGCTGTAAACTGTGTGTGTGCGTGTGTGTGTGTGTGTGTGTGTGTGTGTGTGTGTGTGTGTGTGTGTGTGTGATGTGGGTGTGGGGTGAAAGAGAGGGATCGTGGGAAACCCCTACCACGCACTGATTAAGAAACATGTGGAGGTGGCAAAGGAGTGATGAGAGGAAGACACTGATTGTACAGGCCAGAACAGTTTAACATTCCTCTCTACATTCCAAATTTCACCAAATATTAAGTAGGCCTATTATTCCAGGCTTGCTACCACGTGCATTGTTGCCAGATTGGGTTCCTGCTAGGGGTGTAAGAATTCACTGATACACTGAAAAAATTGTTTGAATGTTAAAGATGCAACTGGGACTCCTGGATTGGTCTTAATGTACCATGAACCGGTTGGTGGCCCAGTTCTAAAGTTACGAATCGGTAGACTGATTATTTGCTGCTACTATAGCAAAGCTGCTGCAGAAGACCTAACATAAGGTTATGCACATAACCACTGTTCCCTGAGGGAAAGTAACAAGATACAACACTGTACAACACCCGCGTGTGTCTGGTTGAAGACACCTGAATTTACACCTAAAAAGTAGGTGACACTTCCGAAAAATGTCTCTCAAACCCCTTAGCCTGCCTGTGTCTTTAGCAACGCTTGCCAATGATGACATCACTGGGGTTTATAAATAAATATGGTCAGCTTCTTACTTTATCATTAACCACACAGTTTCAACTAAACTCTCAGAATGGTCAAAAAGCAAACACATTGCAGCAACATTGAGAGTTTTTATGAGAAGAAAATTATTTAGAGAACACTAGCAGAAGTAATGAGCTTAATTTTATTGTCACTTGATGTGGTCTCCCATCCAGTTATTGATCAAGGACACTGCTTAGCTTTTGACTAAGACTACAGTATGAACATAGGTAACACAGTGAGTCACGGTCTGCACTTCCGATATGAAACAGCTTTGAGGTGTTGGATGTTTCAGCGTTTCACAAAGCCTCGCTTTGCCCATCCCTATATTGCAGCCTCTGGTGGTGTTCCAATTACCCCAAATCAAAATGTGGCTTATTGTCACTAAAGAACACTTGAGCAGGGCCTACACCCAAAGACACAACAGGTCCTGGGGCGCTATCAACATGTGTAACCATCAACTATACGGTTATGACAGTTGAAATTCAATCAATCAATCAATCAATTTTACTCATAAGCTTATCGCTTTCAATCACATTTGTAATACAAAGTGCTGAACAGTAGACAAGTGCATAGGAAAAAGTCTACATAGAACTAGGCTTACTAGCCTAAATCTTACGAAAGAGTAATATGCTACCCATAACAAGACCCTGAGTCCAGTGAACCTCACCATTCATCTCAGGGTTAGTTTTTCTAATAATGAATACTTTGACAAGATTTTGGGGGAAATTCTTGAAAGATTTAATTAATCTTTTAATGAATGCCCCCCATTCAAGTTTTACTCAAAAGACTACAATCTTTCAAGAATCTCCCAAATCTTGTCAAAGTCTTCTGGTGTAAGGAGGATGGATATGGTATGGTATGATATTGTATTTAGTTTTGAGATTATTCCAGAAACGTGTCTTGTTAAAATAGCCTAGATCGTTAGGGTTTAATACTCTGGCTGCAGAATTCTGGACCGAACTTTGCTTTGTAAACCATTTCACTACTAGGCTAAACAATAACAACCTGCTGGCATTGGCTCAATAAAAGGAAGAAGCGGTAGCCTAATTGCTGACTAACTTCTTTTACTTCTTTTAAGTAAACTCAAAACTCCAAGACTCATCAGGGAGGTGATATGTTCTGCAAGGGATCCCAGCTGGGATACGTCAGACACGGGATATTTTGCATCAAAATTAGCTACGCCTAATTTAAATAACCGATAGTACGTGACCATCCATCCATTTAGGCTGCAACTGGCTGTCATGTTAGGCAAGCTAGAAAATGATGTCGGCTAAAGGCTACTCTGTAGTAGCACTGTGCATACTAGTGAAATCTAAATAACATATCTGTTCAAATAAGTTTGTATGCTTAACGTAGCCTAACTTTTGCTCTGAGCAGGCAGATCAAACAACTGTGGCTAAACGGCCATTACTGCTACGTGTTCTTTGCAATAGCGAACAAGTGTATGTACTGAAAAGAGCTCACATAGTCAACCATAAACAAAACATTTCCTAGCCTACCTTGTAGACATCACCGTAGGTACCGCTTCCTATCCGCTGAATTATCTCGAAATCCTCTTGGGGATTTCTACGCGAAATGTCGGGATTGGAATTCATTGAAACGTCTGAAGGCTTTTATCAACCTCAACTCCTAACTAACAAAATATCACGAATTGTGAAAAATGTATTTTAAAAAATCTGACAAACACCAAACATGGCTTCCCTTATACAGTGCGCCTGCGCAGAATGACAGCCACTGGTACAATGGGGATTCTTGAAAAAGAGAATAATATTAAAGCAACATTGGCGAATAAATTTCGTCCAAAAGTGTGCTGAAAACACACTGGTGCACACATTGGCTTCACGTCCTGGGGGGTATTCCAAGTACGTGGTTTAGTGAGAAACCTGGTAAGTTAACTGAGAGTAAGTGATAAACCTCCTACAACAAGAGCATAATATGCCATTGTTTTGTTAGGAGAATGAAGCAAGCTTTTCTATTAGGAGGTATACCACCAACCCAGATAGAAATGAGTCATTGAGATTAGGCTATGTTAAATCGTCGGCTATTCAATTCAATCAATACATTGCCTTAAGAGGAAGGAACCATTGTTGTCGAATGTCAAAACCCCTTAAGATGCCTGCAACTCTGGGCCAGGGGAGTATTCCAAGTAGCCTACATGGTTTAGTAAAAAACCTGGGTAAGTTAACTCAGTAAACCTCCTGCAACAAGAGCCCTATGGCATTGTTTTATAGGAGAATGAAGCCATATAGCTCTTCTATTAGGAGTTTAACTACGTACTCTGACTGAGTTAACTTATCCAGGTTTGTTACTAAACCACACACTTGGAATACCCCCTTGTGTTGCAGGACAGAGAGCCTAGAACATCTCCCAATTCAATAACAACAACAACATATAACTGCAAGCGGTAATTGTCGGGGTCAAAGCACAATGGCAAGTGCCCTTAAACTGTGTTTAGGGCCCAGAATGAAGGTGGGGGCTGTAGCACCCCCTATGGACCGAATTGTACGAAATTTGGTGGGCGTCCAGAGAATGTAGTATGAAGTGCCCTTGACCTAACCCCTCACTGCTCCCCGAGCGCCGCTGTTGTAGGTGTGCTTCACCTCACTGTGTGTTCACTGTGTGCTGAGTGTGTTTCACTAATTCACGGATTGGGAGAAATGCAGAGACCAAATTTCTAGAGTATATATACGTATACTATACTATACGCAGCTTTTCTGCTTGGACCCCTAATAATAATAGGCTAATAGCCTGCATTTATTCGTATAGGACTTTTCAAGCAGCGAGAGGTGGGCTGAACAACAGTTGAGGCTAGACCTCTTCAATATGCCAAATGATGCAGGATGCAATCCGATAAATTCTGATAGGGAGAGATAGCAATCTGTATCACTATCATTCAAAAATGAGCTATTCCCAGCTAATACAGCTGTTCCCCAACAGATCAGCTTGGTTCACTGACCCCTGCTAAAACGGCATGTAACCTGGGTGACACAGTTAATGACTGACTAAATTTCCCTGAGCATGTAGTCTTAATTACAAATTCATGTTTATCCATATACAATATTTGGAAGCACAGACCTTACCCAACACAATATGCCACAGAACGTCCTGTGATATTCATGGTTCTATCCAAACTGGACTACTGCAATGCATCGTTAGCTGGCCTTCCTGCTTATAGTGAGACCATTAGATGATTAAAAATGCAGAGGCACTTCCAGTCTTTAAAAGGAGACACATATAATTCCTCTGTTAGTTACTCATCATTGGCTTCCTATCAGACACAAATCCCTCACTCTGGCCTATACTGAATCTGCACCTTGCTATCTTAACCAAAGTCCTTTTAGGCAAGTCCCTCGACTCGGCAGCCATATTGCAACGTGTTTTGGGCACTTATCGGGTATCTATTTTAGCAGAAACGTGCATGCACAAGGCTTCACGACACCAAACTTACTCTAGCGGCGAGATCACAACACATGATTGGTACAATGTCTTCACAACACACCACATGATTGGCTCAATGTATTCACATGTCGACATTTTGCCGTGGAAGGGGTGGGATATGTGTAGACAACTGCCATATTGCCATTACAGACTAACCCCATGCATTTCTATGGAGGATTTTTTGAGTGCTGTGTCTCCTCATTAGAAAGTCTCTGTCTTAACTCCATGATCCAGCTCTATGTCCTCCTGTCCACTGCAGTCCTCAGATGAGCAAGCGTCTGCTATATCGGCCTTCCATCAACACTAGGAGGCCTCAGTCAAGACTCTTCTGTGCTTCCTTGTCAGCGGAATGATGTACCTAGTGCCAGTGTTGGGAACAGGGGTGTCAGACTGGGGGTAAAACCACTACTGATTATAGGGGCCCAAGGGGAGAGAGGGCCCTATATTAATATATTTTATTTTACCTGGATATTTTAATTTCCTAATTAAATTTCATATTGCATGTCAGATGAAATGTAAAGTTAATGTATTGGCTGAATAACTTGGTTGATTGAATGACTACAACATCTAGGCCTACAGATTCATGTGTACAGAGGCCCGATCACTATTATTATTATTAATTATTTTTATTTATTTATTTATTTATTTTAATTTTATTTTTTTTGGGGTGGCATTGAGGAACATGGGGGCCCATCAGGGGCCCAGGATCTTGTGCTACCTGGTTGGGAAGTAACTGAATACATGTATAACGGATAACATATTTAAAATACAAATTATGAGAAACTGTATTTTAAATACATTTACCATTTAAATGGGTGGTATTCAGAATACAGTTACACTGATAAATTTAAAGGATTTACATTCACACATTCATTCATTACATCATTATAACACGTAGACCAAGGCTTTTAAAACTTAAATTCAAATGTTTTTCTATTTGTATCTATGTATCTCTCAGGTGGCTCCTTTCTCTTTCCCTCTCCATTGATAGCCTAAATTTATTTTATTAATTTATGTACAGTATGATATATGCCTTTACCTTAAATGTAATATTTTGATGCCATTTTAAGTCATTTTGGTCCGCTAAGAACTTTAAACATAAAGTATAAACATTTTGAGCCAATTATATCAGTTCCCTAACCATCACCAAACATTTCATCATATTTTCATGTTTTCATACATGCCCATCGGAAAAGACTTTTAAGACTTCTGAGTCTTGGGACCGTCAGAGACTTTGAGGTAGATAAAAGCTGCCTTTTCCTTTCCTCAACTCCATAGAACTTCAGAACTGCTTGGAATGCACACTGAAAGCAAAATACAAAAGGAAGAGGCTATCTACACCAAAATCTTCTGTTAGTGAGCCCATAACAAATTAGTGAGGGTCTCCAGCAGATGATGTGCAGCTTAGACTCCTAAAATACTGTACACAAAGGCTGGTCACTTGAGCAGAGGCCATTTCATGGACAACTTAAGGAGTGTGCATATGACTTTGGTATGATTTACTAAAACACACGTGAGTTAAAAAGTATGCTTTAAAAAATACTTGCATGCATGTCACCTCCCTGGCTACTAACTTTACTTTTAGTTTTAAAATAAAGTGTAAAACAAATTTAGCTTAATATTGCCAAGTGATTGTATTTCTTCCAGAAAATACAATCACCAGGCTGCAGGCCTATCAAGGTAGTCTGTCTAATCTGTTATTCCTTAAATAGCCTACTTAATAGCTAAGGGTGTAGCCTTGGCACTGTTACAGCCTAAATGCAAATGAGAAATGAAAAACAATATTGCTTGAATTGTTGATATGAGGAATGTCCCACAATGGGCCGTGTGTTCCTCAAGTCTAAATGATCACAACATTAGCCTCATGATATTCTGTTTATTAATTCTCATAAACATGCCCATGCTTAGGTAGCCACTTCATCATCTTAGCCTATGACACAAAGCTCGCGATGGGAGTGTTTGGCCCGTCTCGTGGACACACCCATCGCTAAGGTTTGCTCAGGCGCGACAACCTTGACATTCCCTCGCACTTTTGTCGGCAAGGGGTTGACTCCCATAACGAACGTTTTGGATTAAGTATAACAACTTCTCTTCTTTTAAGACGACGGTCACAGGGAGCGCGCAGGTAAACTGTAGGCTATGTTATTGCTGCTGGCACGTTCGGTGCAGCCCTATAGCTGCTAGTCAGCTGTTAGATCTTTCAAAATACACCCTCCCTACCTATGCAGCTGCAGCCGATGCTACTGTTTAGGGGGGAAATTACTAAAGACTAAATTACATGTGTAGGGGTCTGCAGAGAAAGTTAACTGGTCATGCCTAAACTAGGATAATTGATGTTCTAAGGTCATTCCGTGGACAGAAGAGCGTAAAGAACTCTGGTCTGATGTTTGAAACATGGAGAAACAACCGCTTGTAACGACGCTCAGCTTGTCCATGAGCCTTCTTTCTCTCATTTTACTGGTCACCGCTATTTTCACCGACCACTGGTATGAAACGGACACAAGGCGACACAAAGAGAACTGCGATCAGTATGGCACTGACTCCAACGATCAGAAAAACAGGGAGATGCCCATTTATCACCTGCCGTTGGTTGACAGTGGCAACCCCAGGCGCAACCTGGCTCTAATGAAACCTATTCACGTTGGGAGTCGAGAAGAGGAATTGCTCGAAAATTGGAGGGCGATTTTAGGGATGGGGATTCTGGAGACGGAGTGTGGGAGACCGCTGTTCTCCACCTTCTCTGGTCTGTGGCGCAAATGCTACTTTCAAGGCATTGACCGGGATATTGACAAACTAATATCAAAAGGTAAGATAAGAAATGTAGCCTTAACGGAGATAGGACTGATGAGTGCAATGTTCTCTGACTGTTGTCATTTGTCTGATTTGTGTTGTGTTCAACTGTAGGCTAAGTTGTCCGTTGCGTCAAAAGAGAGGGCTTTTTATTCGCCACTGTAAGCCGAATCGTTTCCTGAGAAAATCGATGAAAGCGCATCTTCCTTATAGGCCTATAGGCTATAGATCGGCTGATTCATCACGTTTCTATCCTTGTGCTTGGACAAGGCTATTTAATGCAAAATCACGCAAGTGTAGGCCTTATTCTCGCTATTGTAACTCAAAGTGTCAGTACAACAAATATCTAGCCTATAGTTTTATCACCTGACTCCAGCAGTGTTTACATTGGCATAGCTAACAATTACAAATGCCTAGGCTTATGATCATGTTTGAAGGGCCAATTAGTTGTATATAGATAAAACAGTATATTGCCATGCGAAACATTTAGAAGATTAATTTGACAGCTTGGACAAACAAATATAATTTAAGTCATTAATGAAAAGAGTGATGCAGGTGCATTTTTCAGCATACTGTAGCCAAGGCAAGGCACTTGACCTTCATCCTCCTGTTTTTCATTACTGCAATAGGAGATTAAATGTGTAGTTTGGCCTATTGGCCTACTGTGCATGTGTACCCCTAGAAATGAAACCGGTGCAGTAGTGCTAGTGGTCACTGAGCAGGGTAGATAGATAGATAGATAGATAGATACTTTATTGATCCTCAAGGGGAAATTCAAGTAGACATACTTTCTTTAAGTGTAACCTTATATGTGTTTTGTAAGTTTGATATATTGCTGATAAACCTGTTTTCATCAGTGGTTCATTACAATCATGATACAATTTGTATGTGCAAATTGTTTCACTGTAAATATATGACACCTGCCCATGTAAAAGCCTCAAACAACAACACTTAAAGGATTGCACACAAGCTGTCTTGTTTTCGAGAAGATATAATACAAAGACTGCATTCACTTGGCCTGATTGCTGCAGTCCCCTGTGCAGGTCTGGCTCCAGCATAGAACAGGTCCACCACTGAAGCCAATTTCTTTTCTTTTTTTTTAATTCAGGCAGATAGTGACAGAAGGTCATGCAGAGGGGTGGCAGGAGTGATGCTGCAGCTATGAACGTTATAAAGCATTCAGGCAGTATGATGTGCAGAGGCCTTCCACATTGATGGAGTTGTGTTGAGAGTGATAGCATATATGCTACACACATACATTGTGACACTGCTTATTGATAGACTGACAGTGGATGTGTTCGATAAATAAACAACAGGTAATTTGTGTCCTGCCACTTTACTGATTAAAAGAAAACTGTTAGAATGATTATAAAATCATGCTTCCTTCTTCACTTAACGTTAAATACTCTGGTAAGGTTAGGTCATTTGAGGCTCTTCACAATAACTGTAATGATTACATGAGCCTGCAATCTGTCTACCTAGGTATTGCAGATCGTTGCACTACTGTAAAGTATCACTTTTCCCAGCCCATCCGGCTCAGGAACATCCCCTTGAACCTCACCAGAACCATCCAACAGGACGAGTGGCACCTCCTGCGTAAGAGCTTTTGTTTCCTGACGGTGTTTACACTATGCATAGCACTCCAACTCAACGTCTGTGAGCTCACAGGCACACAACAAGTGTGCATTCTCTTCCCTGTCTTTACCTTTTTTTTGGAAAAATTCATTGTTTCATTTTTATGATATTCATTTTACAATTTTGCTGTGTTATTCTGGAATGATTTATAATGTAAATATTTAAACTTTTATGGCTTAATTGTTGTTTTCAACCTAAGGCATGATAAATGCGTATTTAGCATCATACAAGAGTCACTTTGGACTTCCTGTCCAAACATACAGAGCTCTGAGGCAATAGCTAGAGTAAATGTGCTACATATCTTTAATCTTCCTGCCTGTTGCCTAGTCACTGTGTGGGTGGTTGTCATGGATACAGTGTGTGTGTGTGTGTTTCATGAGCAGATCTGCGGCGAATCACAGCAGGATTCCTAGGGATGGCTGCTGCCGTACTGCTGTGCGGGAGCATCGTGGCAACGGTAGGATTCTTCTGGGAGGAGAGCCTAACCCAGCATGTCTCTGGCCTCCTCTTTCTCATGGCAGGTAAACTACTTGGATGTCCTCCACTAGCCAAACAGCCCATCTGGATGCATTGTACTTGTTTCCTATGATTTTAGTGCGCATCAGATTCAGCTTATCACTAGTCTCCTGGATTTTCTATTCTTCCTGTTGGCTGCTGGGTTTCTATTAGCTGGTAATGGCCGTTTTGTTGCCTGGTAAAATGTATGAAAAACCGCCAAATTTATGTCATGAAGTTTGGTAATAACAACACATAAGTACGATGTAGACCAGGGCATTTGGGTTGACAGAGAAACAGCCTGATCTATCTTTTTTCACCGAAAGGGAATGACCAAAGATTCTTGATTAATCTGCTCTACTTCAACCCTCTCTGGTTCCATCAGGCTTTAAGTAATACTTCCATAATTCTGGGTGGGATCTCTTTTATGTTCATGCCTTTATTTGCGTTTGGACTATTTGGTTATCTTCTTGGACTTTGGGACTAATATGGCACTGAGTTCTGGGGACAAATTAAAAGTTTGCTACTACCTTTTCAGTATTTTGTTGTTTTGTAAGTGTTGAGTTTCTAACCCGTACCCAAGTCAGACATGATTCAGTTTTATTACATTGATATAGGGTAATTTACTTCACACTTCTTCATATGCACAGTACATTACGTACATTTTATCCTGAGGGACCCAGTGCAGTGACTATTGAACTGAACTGAATTGAGCGGGTTGTATTGAGAAAGAAAACCATGGGAGACATCATCTCATCGTTATGTGAAAAGATCTCATAATTATGATTCCGTTTCTGGATCTCATCAGGATTTCCTAATAATGTATTCAGTTTTGTTAAAGGCAGGAGTCAAGTGACAAGGGGTACAAGCATCAGTGACCATAGCAGTAGGCCATGAAACCCGAACAGGGCTATTTCTGTGAGCTTAACACAAAGCTGAATGGTTTTGTAAATAACCAGCAGCCACTTTCTCTAGACCTTTAGGTGCAAAAGAGAGGTTGGAGAATGGCCTGTTTTTGGACATGTCTGGATGGCTTCTTCAAGTGATGTTAATGATAGCTGTTTAAAGAGATGAGAAATGATCAAAGTGCAGGGAGTGGCTCATGATATGGGTGGTGATGTGATGAATGACATTGTAAATTGAGAATGGGTCAAAGGCAGATAATTTTTTTTATTTTTACTCTGACTTTTGGAGAACATCAGAGAACCTGGAAGATTACAGAAACCTGGTCAGCTTTTACTGAACAGTTTAAAAAAAAATGTTTTTGGAGCTCTTATTTCTATGTTGGGATTTGTTGATATCCTGTACAGACCTTCCAAGAATATTGAGGCTTTGATCTTTACAGTATGTTTTCACTTTATCATTTCAGGAATTTTCTGCACCATATCGCTGTGCACATACGCAGCAAGCGTGTCCTACGAACTTGCCCGAAACCCACCGTTTATCTACGGTCTACCCAGTGATGTAGACCATGGCTACAGTTGGTCAATCTTCTGTGCTTGGATCAGCCTGGGTCTTAGTGTTGCCTCTGGGTGCCTCTGCACAACATATCCCTTCCTGAGCCGCAGTAAGGCCCTTCAGTCCAAAACTGCTCGGGAATCTTCAGTATGAACAGCTGCCGGTACACTTGAGGAACCATTCCAGCTCAGGTTCTGCTGAGCAGTGAAGATGGAACTTTGGAATACTCACAGCAACAGTTTGTTTCAATCTCTGAAATTTCATAGAAAATGTAAATTGTTTCCTGTAAGAGACTGGTATCCCAGCCTTGGCAAAGTCTTGGCAGGCACAAGTCCATTACATAGGCTAGTATTGCTACACATTAAGGTGATAATGCAGTGCGCCAGTGTTGCAAAATGTCATCTAAGGCCTATTACAGTAATCCATGTATGCCAACACAAAGTCCTTCTAAGCACACGCATACTGTATACACACGCATTGACTTTAATTCTAAATCATGTTTATGTAAAAAGTAAACAGTACCAATCACACACAAACATTATGAGTAGGAATACTATTTATGGGACTTTTCATATGAAGCCAGGTGTTGTGGCTGAATATTAAATGGTCTTTACATATTTTGTCATGTGACACACAACAGAACTAATGTGGAACAGGTTTTGATATCAAGTGTTATAATTTATTGTATGCGGCAAAGTGGATTTTGTTTATGTGTTAGTATTCAGGACTTTAGTTCCATTGATTACCAAGGTCAAAAACCTTTTTCCTTGTTGAATATTAATCAGACACTCAAGGTTTGGCCTACGTGACAGCTGGAAAAGATGTATATGTAAGCTGTGCACTGTATGTATAGCATTGACTATCAATTGTTTTTATTGTTGAACAAGATCAAATGCTGCAAGACATTATTGGTGACGTGGACACATCTGGTAGATAACAAACAAAAGAATGTGATGGAAAAAAGGGTTATGGTTAAGTTCTTAAAAATAGCCATCCCAGCCCAAATTAAATGTATGTTGCAGTTTAAAACTAGAAAAGGAAACAAAGCAAAAGAACAGAGAACTGAACTGTCTGAGAACTGTGAGTGACAGCTGTTGCTCAGGGCAACGCTGTTTAATGATGTTTATTGATCAATTGAACCTTCATTGTGGACACTTCAGCCTTTACTTAAATGTTGATCTAATCACAAAGACACTTCTCATTACTTCTGAGCTCATAGACAAAATAAAAGTATTTGAACTGTAAATATAATTAATTCAGTATCACAGTTTTCTAAATTCACACATATTGTCCTACTGGCTAGTTTGTCTAATGCACAAAATACAAAATCACATGGGTGTTGTTGCAATACAGACATTTTACCAAGCACTTTTCCTCCATTGTATTAACTAGACAAAATGTCAACCAAAGGCTAAACAAATCTGCTATTCATGTCCTTTGCATAGCACATGAATGGAAAAAAGCAAAGGAATAAGTGAATCTCATGCTGTGAATTTATTATGGTAAGTCAAGCAAAAATGGTTCCTTAAAGCTTTGTGTTCCTTAAACCTAGATGTTAGCTCTGTGAAGTGAGGCTCATGCAATGCAACTTTGAGTTTGCAACAAGCTGCTCATTTAATGAGCAGACAGTCTGTCAAATACAGGAAAGGGCAACTCTAACTGGTCTCAGCCAAAATAATGGAATTTCTTGACCAGATTATTTAAATATTTTGCACCCAACATACTTAAT
Organism: Alosa alosa; assembly: GCF_017589495.1. NCBI lineage: Eukaryota > Metazoa > Chordata > Actinopteri > Clupeiformes > Clupeidae > Alosa > Alosa alosa. Next base: position 36,063,552 of record NC_063195.1, on the reverse strand, counting down.
GACCTGGTTTCATGGATTACGCATATAGTCCTGGACTAAAAGCATTTTTGAATGGGTATCTCCATTGAAGTTACAGTAGGCTATCTCTAAGTCTAGCAGGCTTGTGCAAAATTTCAGAATTTAATTGAAACCGGCTTTTAAATTTCAATTCAATTCTTGAATTTCACTTAGTAGCAAACAGGAAGCAGGATTGTAATTCGAATTTTGCACAACCCTGAAGTCCAGGTGAATGTATGGGAAACTACCACATATGCAAACACATATCAGTTGTTGAAACACAAATGTCATTGTTATTTGGAAAATGTATATTCATTTTGAATTTGATGGCAGCAACACATCTCAAAAAAGTTGGGACAGCTTCACTGCTACAACTCTTCTTTTGTCAATGGAAGAGACCAGTTACTGGAGTTTTGAGAATAAATTGTTATCTCGTTCTTGCCCAATATATTACTTCAACTGCTAGACAGTCTTCACAACTGTGTTTTGCGTTCAATGATGCACCCAATGTGACAGATCTTGACTGTCGGCAGGCCATGTTAGCACCTGGACTCTTATGGAGCCATATTGTTGTGATATGTGCAGGATGCAGGTTGGCACTGTTTGTTGAAAAAGATGTTGTCTGGAACTGTACACTAACAATAAGTTGGATGGTCCCTCTCCTCTTTACCCCAGAAGACGCGGAGTCCATGATTTGCATAAAATTACACATTTTTCCTGGTCTAACCACAGCACAGGATGCCACTTTGCTTCAGTCCATCTTAAATGAGCTTGGACCCAGATAAGATGGTGGCATTTCTGAAACATGTCTATGGTTTCTTCTTTGCATAGTTTTTAAGCAGCGTTTGTGGATGGACCATCAAACTGCATTGGTAGACAGTGGTTACTGGATGGTTTCCTGAGCCTATACAATGATTTTCTGTACAGAAGCAGGTCTGTTTTTAATGTAGTGCAATCTGAGGACCCAAAGATCACAGTCATCCAATACTGATTTTCAGCACCATCCCTTGTTTACAAAGATTTCCCTAGATTCTCTATATATTTTAATGGCATTACGTATTATGATACATATTTCATCACAAATTCATGTTGAGGAACATTATTCTTACATGTTGTATTATTTGCCCACACTTTTGTTCACTTTTGAGATGCTCTTTTTCTATCCAATTATGGTGCCAGTTAACCTATTAGGTGTGAAAATGTCCTCCTTGTTTTCTTTAGCATTAAACAACTTTTCCAGCCTTTTGTTGCCCCATCCCAACTTTTTTGATGTATGTTACTGGAATCAAATTCAAAATGAGTATCATTTTGTCAGTTCAGATTTGCCAATTTCAACATTTGATTGGTCTATGTCCTTTTTGCAACTAAATATGGACTTATACAATTGGTAGATTATCACATTATCAAGTGTCCCAAACTTGTATAAGGGGTCATTTGTAATAATTACCACCAGTGTTGTTGGTTAACATTTCCACATCCAATATTAATCTCCATTGACAGAATAATTTTAAGTGAAAACATGTTCCCTTTGAAAAGTGAAACAATCAATTTTGGACTGTTCTTTTGGCAATACATTTGATAGGAAATCTGGTATTAAACATGTTCATTAAAGGGAGCCCATATAATGGTTATCAAAATAAACATGTTTTGTTACATTCTGTTCCTATTCATGATGTAAAAGATGCCCCCAAGTGTAGCACTGTAGCTGCCTGGCTACTCTAGGTATTGGCTGCAGCAACTCAAGGTAGCACTTTTTTTTTCCTTTTTTTTCTGTACTGACAGTCCTCAGTGACCTCAAAAACAGATTTGTGTGAAAAAAACGCCGGAGTTCTCCTTTAAGTCCTTTAGTAATGTGCCTTGCCCTATTACAAGATCCCTTTTCTAAATGTATTGCACCCTATGCACTGTATGTAGCAAAAATTGACTTACATCTCACCATGTCAACTATTTTAAAGGTTCACAAACTTTATTGTTGAGAGTGATTTTCTTTAAGGCCTTGCGTGGCTATGTAAAACAGCCAAACGTGCAAAAACCAAAACAAAGGAAATTTATTTTAAATGGATATCCATCCAAGTAAGTTACCAGAGCCATGAAAGCCTTCTTCAATCTAAATCATATCTTCATAGAAAACCCCTTTGAACCTCTGTGAAAGCATGTCAAAAATACATGTAATTCATTTCAATATTTTATTCCTACCAAAAGAAGAGGCAACAATTACACTCACTTAATTAGATAGCCTTAATTTTTTTTTAAAGTATATTTTTTGGGGTGCCTTTTATGCATTCCTCTGCTTTTAAAACATCGGGGGCCCTAATATGTATGAAAACGAAAAGTCTAATTGAATGTTATTGTTGACCATCACCCATGATATTGCCAGGTAAACCATGTTACAATATGCACAGGTATTTATGAGATGTTTTAGTGTTGCTAAAGAGTGCAATAATGCAAGCTAGAATACTCAGAATAGAATACATTGCAATCTATATTCTAATAGGCACAAAAACTCTGCAGTCAGGTGTGTTAAACTGGAAATTAACATAGGAAAAGGTGACTGCTTGCTTTATTTTATCAACATGTCAACCATTTCTATGCAAACAAATAATGAAAACATACAAGAAGCTTTCATTACATTGTAAGAATAGAATACTGGCATTGCTCTGTTTTTTGTTTGTTTTTTACAGAAATTTTCAGGAACACTGCTAGGCTAAACACATTGTTTTATCAATTTCTACTGAGTAACAGACTTAACAGAGTATGCTTATGACATTAACATGTTAAAGGAGAATTCCGGTGTGATATTGACCTAAAGTGTATTGAAACGTGATACCGAGTGTGAACGTATGTCTCATAGCCCATCTCGGCTTGTCCCCTGCACTCCAAAATCTGGCGCTAGTTAGCCAATGCTACCAACAGCATTTTCAATAGTGGTGCTTCGGCATCGGGCTAGCCATGCAAATAAATCACTGTTTTACACCCATTTACGAGGCTCAATGTATCTCCACACTTCATTTTCATTTAAAACGAGACATTGAGAACTTTGAAAAAGCACTGGTAGTTTACTTACAAGACGATTTATACAGTCTGTTCCAGCATTTCCACTGAATTATTTTTGGAATCTGATCCCTTATCATACCTGTTCATTCTTACTCGTTGCTCGACTTATCGTGACTAAATTCAAGATGGCTGCAAACGCTAAACTTCGTGAAGATACTGTCTGTATAAATGCGTCTTGTAAGTAAACTACCAGTGCTTTTCAAAGTTCTCAATGTCTCGCTTTTAAATGTCAGGGCCCTCGGAAGTCTACCAATGAAGTGTGGAGATACATTGAGCCTCGTAAATGGGTGTAAAACAGTGATTTATTTGCATGGCTAGCCCGATGCCAAAGCACCACTATTGAAAAAGCTGTTGGTAGCATCGGCTAACTAGCGCCAGATTTTGGAGTGCAGGGGACAAGCCGAGATGGGCTATGAGACATACGTTCACACTCGGCGCCATATCCAAAGGCTTCTACTTTCAGATATTCATTACATTGAACTGATAATAAAAAGCAAAACTGCCCAGCCTTTACAAAAACAGGCCTACGTAAATAATGGATAGAAGGACTAAGTACAGCACCCTCCACATCTACTGGCACCCCTGGTTAAGTTGAGTAAAAAGAGGAATGAAAAATCATCTTTTGGTGCTTTATAGTTTCACAATGAAAACACAGAGGAATAATCCAACCTTCACGAGACGCAAATTTATTCTGAGAAAAAACAAAGCATCATAAATATTTTTGACAAAACACATGAGAGTAACAATTACTGGCCCTCTTTGACAATATTATAAATGAAATGTAAATTAATATTTCTTTAATTTAAATGCAACTTCTTCACTGCAAAAAATAAAATATGTCTGTGTTTTTAATCTTATATTAAGATCAAAAAATATATTTGCTATTGTTTTTATTGTGAAAAGACTTACCCAGCACTCTCTCAAAAGATAATTTTTACTTAATTTAATATGAGTTTGTCTCATTAAGACAAATCTGCTCAATGTACTGGCTGCCAAATTTGCTTTTTTTATCTTAAAATAGGTCAAACTCATCTTAAATTAAATCAAATGTTTTTACGAGACAGCACTAAGCAAGTGTCTTTATACTGAAAACAATATCAACTAGATTTTCATCTTAATGTAAGATTAATAACACTTTATTAGATTTTATTAGATAAGCAGTTTTTGCATTGTTTCAGTTAATAAAAATGTGTATAAACTTCCAAGCATTCCATGACTTCCTGTTTCATTAAGGTAAAAAATAAAGTGACACAGAGGTCAGATGTCATTCTTTAACATGAGAAAGACAAGAGAATACACAATTCAAATTTGTTTGGGATAATGTGTTGACCTCTATAAGTAAGGGAATGGCTAAAACAAATATTTGCCTGAAAATGCCCTATTTACCATTGAAACAATAATTAATAGATTCCAATAAACAAGAAATGTGACAAATTTGCCTGGATAAGGACCCATGTTGCGAAAGAGTTGCGGACAAAAATACCACCTTAGGGTCACAGAGTCAACAAAAAAAACTTGTGAGATTCATATTACCAGATTATTCAAAATACATGACAGGGGAAAAAAGGCCCCTCGCCATTTAATTAAATGTAAAAGGTTGGAGTTCCAGAGTACTATTGTGACTTGGAATCACCTGCAATGGTGTTCTGTTGTGAGATTAAATTAAAATTGTATTTTTTGGCAACAAACACTCATGGTGGGCTAGGCATATATAGAAGGCTCACTATACTGAAAAGAACCCCATGGCTACTGATAATGTATGATATAGGAGGTCATAAGAGAAGATTAAGACCTGTTGTATTGGCAAAGGGAGGCTTTAACATCCATTAAATACAAGGGTGCCAATAATTGTGGCACATGTGTTTTTGTTAAAAATATTTATTTTGTTTATGATGCATCATCTTCATTTTGAGTTTCAGATTAATTGCCAATAGATGATTGGACCACCTAGTGAATAGAATGGACTATCCACTGGGTGGTTTTTGCTTTTCACCTCTCAGTGAGTTCGCTACCTTAGAATAATAAGGTTCTATCTGACATTTTTGTCAAAATGGAGTTATTTACATATTTATATTCTTTGAAAGTTTCTTAAGTTCAGATGAGGTGTTTCTTAAAGTTGTGTACATATTTGGACTTTATATCAAAAATAAATTGTTCCATTTACCATGTAACTCTATGGAATTCTAAAACTTTGAAGCTCAATATCAGAACTACTCAAAAGATAGAACCTTATTATTCTAAGGTAGCGAGTTCATTCAGAGACTTTATAATGAGACACAGCGCTCAAAGAATCCTCCATAGAAATGTATGGGGTAGTAATGCCAATATGGCAGTTATCTACACATCCCGGCCTTTCCTGTAATGTAACCAACCGCATTGTTGGAAACGGCATGATTGACGTCATCTATAAAATAGCTGCCCAAAATAACTGCCCTAGGGCTATATCATACAGTTGGCGCAACCTGCCGCCAAGCACGATGCAAAGCTTGTTCTTATCTTATCCTAATTCAGAGATTATTTTTTTGCAATGCACACCAGTTCAATTAAACATTGCGTCCATGTGCGTGTCGATTAAAAACATAGGTGTGGTCAGGCGCATAATCCAAAAATCGTTATCTTACATCCACTGAAAGTCAATACGCCACTAACCAAGAAAAATCTGGTCTATAGCAAAAAGCACATAATAAAGCACAATGGTAAAGATGCCCTGTCACGAGATGTAAGCAACCCTTAGCCGACAAAACGAGTCCCAGGCAGGCAATGACTCATTTTCAGGATGAATATCCATAAGATTTTTAGTCAGTCATTGGAACATTACTGGGGCAAGTTGTGCTTTTTTCAGGCTATTTTTTTCAATTGTAACCCCTTGTCAGTCAATTGTGTAAGTAAAAAACTGAGTGTACTGCAGAACTGTTTTGTCATTGTCACGTGAACTTAGTTTCAGTTCAGTTTGCCCATAAGTTAAAATAATAATTGAGTGTAGATGCATGTAGGATATACTCTGCTAGTCACACACTAGCAAGTATTAGTGGAATCGTGCAAGCAGATTCCTTCAGACGCTCTGACTGTCAAAATACCGACCTTGATGTTGCACTGCTTGCTTACTCTCATTGTCACTCTCATTGGTTTAAACTAAGGATTACGCCTAAAACACACCCATGACTGATTAAGAAACATAAGAACAACCCTTTTGAACAATGCGCTTGGCCTCTGATCACAAAGTCATGCTGTTAAATTAGCAAATGTGGACCGGACATGCCTTAAATGTCTTTAAACATTATGGGCCCTATCGTGCACCCGGTGCAAGGTAGTGCAAAGCACGACGCAAGGCTTATTCTTATCTTATACTCAATAAAGTCAGGAAATCGCCATGCGCTGCACTTTTATTAAACCTTGCGCCCAGGGGTGTGGCAATTAACGACATAAGGTGTGGTCTGGCACATGATCCAAAAATCGCTATCTTACACCCTCTAAAAATCATTACACTACTGACTAGAGATGCACCGATTGCAATTTTCTGGGCCGATACCGATTTCCGATTTTTCATAGAGTTTGACCTGCCGATACCGATTTTAGCCGATTCCAATTTCATTTCTTCTAACCATTTTACAGCACACACACAAATAGTTATTTTATTTTATTAAATGTTTATTTTATTTTTTCTTTGATAGAACATGTTAATATAGACATGTAATCAACTTATCAATGATGAAATGGCTGTTAAAAAAAAATGGAACCGGTGAGCAGACAGATTCTTTTTCAAGTCTAACTTCAGATGCAGTATCAAATTATGGATTAAGTTAAGTTAAGTTATGGAACACCCATTTTATGCTTCTCACATCCAATATCCAACTAAAGATTTAAGAACAATTTTCATGATACTGCATCATACTACCATGTAACATATTTTCATATGCATTGATGAATTTATGAGAGGGCGCGGGAAAAGTGGTAGCAGCCTAGGCTATCATGCAAACACAGGGGAGAAGTGCTAATAGCGATTAGGTGCTCCACCATATGAAAACAGTGCACGTCTGTTTTGCGGTGAAAAAATTAAATCCAAATTCCGCTTAAATGCATCAATTAGGCTATAGAAACTTACAGAGACGACTGATTCAGTATTCAGAGCATCAGTTTTCTTCATTGTAGGCTACTATGTCAAAAGGAACTTTAACGTTTGTTTGCCTTTCTAATAGGCTATCGTTTGTTCACTTTCACGACATCCACTTCTCAATCTGCTAGACTAGGGTATTTTAAGGCATAGCCCTAGTGTACGTGCAAATAGTTAGAGTATTTTTTTTTTCAGTGGAGTAGAACTACTAGGGCTACTGTATGTCGCTGCTTGTTGACATCTTATTATGTAGCCTAGCCTATGATCGCTAAACTTTGATTATTTTTAATGTCGCAGTCGTTTATCTCCGTTCAGCAGTCTTGTGGTTCAGCTGTGGGCACGCAATTAGCGGCAGTGACGTGATGAGCGATGTTTACGTAGCCTAATGAAGTGACAGCTTAGTAAAATCCACGCAGTAGGTCAATGGTAAAGCACAGCGTTTGCTGCATAGAAAAACTCAGTAGCCTATTAGCGCTTTCTTTGTAGCCCTACATCCAGCTCTGAGTGTTGGCCTGGTTGCTAGCTTCTTCAAACTTTGTAAACTCAGCTGGGTGTTGTTACAATTGCGGCGCACAAGTGTATTTGACCGGCATAAAATCGGCATGTCTCAGACTGACCGGCTGGTCGCCGGTCATGGCCGATCACGTGAAAATCGGCCGATTCCGGTCACCAGCCGATCTATCGGTGCATCTCTACTACTGACCAAGAAAAACCTGGTGGCGAAAGGCACATAAAGCACAGCTGAAGACACACTGTCACGAGATGTAAGCAGTAACTCCTCTGCAGGATAAATATAATATCTATATTTTTATTCAGTCATTCGAATATTATTGGGGTAAGTGTTGCTTTTTCAGGCTACATTTTCGATGGTAACCCGTTGTCAGTCAATAATAGGGTTGGGCACCGAAACACGGTTCTAATATGGCACCGGTGCCAACACAAACGGTAGTAACGGCTCCTACACACAGCTGCATGTTTGCGTTGCTGGAGACGCATCCCATTCACTTGCTCGCATTGAGAAGTTCAGCTGTTGCTGCACCGACAGACAGCACCGGCCAATCAAGCCAATCTATGGACGGCACCAACCAATCACATTACGTTTTACTTCAAGTCATTTGCATAGCTACCGTAGGGAACACCCACTGGCATGCGTTGACGGAACGCAACTGTGTGTAGGAGCCGTAACTGCATCGAATAACAACGTGGATTTCGGTGCCTCATTTCTATGAAACAACATCAACAGTAGGCTAGCCTATACGTTACACAATATCCTTGCTAATGCGCTAACTGACATTTATTTGAAATGTTCAGCAAAGTTGTAAGGTGAAAACTTCACAGTGTGTTAAACAACATAATGGCATGATATTAATCTTTCATGTGCATGAGGCCCATAGGCTATAGCATCACAATGAATATGAAGATCATGTTAAAAGTTAGCTGGCAAAAACATAAATATGTAGGTTACATACCTGATGTCACTGAGCTGTCAAAGAGGCTACGAAACCATCTCCGTACGTTATTGCTAATTAAACTCAGCTGACTGGTGTTAGCGCATAGCCATAGTTACTGTTAAAATGCCTACTAGGCTAGCGCTGGGAATCTAAACACTTCAACACCGACATGTAGCCTAACATGTTCAAAACTACTGCGTGTTATGGGTTAAGACATGAAATTTCTTGAAGCATTTGGGAACATACTGAATTAACTGGAAAGTAGAGTCCCTGTTAGATTAGCTTGCTTGCAAATGCCATTGTCCATGACCTAGCAGTTTTATGGCAAGCGGTTTTAACATACCTTATGGCAAACCGCCTACACTGGGTAAACTTGAAAGCAGAGCTACCATTGTGTGTGCATGCATGGCAAGATCCGCTACCCGATCCGGCAAACTTTATAGTACAGTTATAGCTGATAGAGGGCCGCGAAGTGAATGCAGAAAGTGCCGTTCACCATGTTACGAGTTGATGAACCACTGAAACGATTTTGGAAACATTATTTTAAGGTACAAAAAACTTTTGGTGTTGCTTTAAAACATTTTAAAAACAAAGTACCGGTTCAGGCACCGTTTCGGCACCGGCACCGTTTTAAAAGTATCGATTTAGCACCGGTATCGGATAAAACCCAAACGATAGTCAAACCCAACCCTAGTCAATAATGAAAGTAATTAACTGTGTAGAACTGTTTTGTCATTGACTATGAGACCACAGTGAAGTAAGCTTTCACTCACACTCACAAACAGGTTTTAGTAAAGCAAGGTTTAGTGGAATCCCTGTTCCATACAGTCTTGTGTACAAGCAGATTCCTTCAAATGCACTGCTGACTATCAAAATAAATACATTTTTAAATCTCTTTCATGAGTTATGAATTGTAAGACGTAATACATAAAGGTGAATAGAAAACACAGTCTCTTGAGCAGAGTCCCACCCATCCAGACCATGTGATGAGTAGTTTAATTAATTTACTGCAAACAATAGTCAATAACCAATTTGTTTTTAATGTTTTTTGGCAAGCTATTAAATTCACTACAAAATGTCATCTAAACTGAAGCCTCCTTGTTGATGGACCCTACCCAGATACTGTATTGGATCTGTGGATAATAATAGTTGTCATATTTTCGAAACACTAGACACCCTCTATAATACTATTCTAAGCATATTACCACGACTTCTACTATTTTGAGAACATCCCCCATCAAAATCTCATAAACAACATCAGTAGTAAGTAAAACAATATTTCAAATGTGAACAACAACAAAATCAAAAAGTAGGTCTATTATTAATATCAATATTACTATATTGATTATGCAATATTTTTCATATTGTTACATTGTTGTCCTGTGTCCTTATCATCCCAATCGTCATCCCTTTCTCTGCAGTGGACTGCTTCAGAAACCCTTAATGATGCAATAGGCCTCTAGAGAGGAGAAAATAATATACATAAGCCACAGGCTAAAGAAGAGGGTGGTGGTGAGTATCTTGGGTAATCGTGGGCCTCCAAGCTCCCCCCCAATTTCAGGTCGACGTCTGTACATGAGGACAGCAATGGCAACGAAGGCAAAGATGGTGAATAGTGTGACAGAGAATGCCAGTGTTCCAGGATCCACATAGAATGCTTTCCCGTTTGCTGTATGGTAAATGGCAGCAATGGACCATGCAACACCAATGCCCAGGAAGACATTGACAGCATTGCTCCCAGTGACGTTGCCAATGGAGGCATCTGCATACTGATCCTGTACTGCAGCAACTTTACTGGCAAATGTATCTGGAAGAGGAGAAAGAGATGATGTGTTGTACATGCTAAATAAACATTGCTGAACTGCAAGGATACAGCCCAAATCTGTGCAACTGTAGATGGGATTTGTTGTTTTGTTGTTTTCATTGGATGTTCAGTAACCAGTAATGTAATGACATAATCTATTATCCTCTATTATTTCTGTAATAAAACTGGAAACTCTTTTTACCTGGTACAGAGGTTCCTAGGGCAACAAAAACCACTGCTGTCACCGAATCTTTCAGGCCAACGGTACAGCCAAAGTGAGAGGCCAGATCACCAATGACAGCTGTGAGGACCCCGATCATGACAATGGACACAACGAAGCATGCCCAGCCATTCCAGTAATCAGTGGGCGGCACAAAGGCAAAAAGAAGCTTCCAGAAGATGGTGAGGAAGTGCATGACATAGTCAAAACACGAGGGGAGTTTGCTTTCTGCACCATTGTCATCTTCATCATCATCATCCCCTAAGAATATGAAATTATGTATAAGAAAGGAAAGAGAAAAAGGAAAATGATTGGTTTCTGATATATTCATTAATTCCCTTCATAGAGGACTATGATTTAGAAAACTGATATGTTCTACTCAAGAATGTGTACATAATCCCTGTACTGCCCACAGCCACTTTATGATGGCACTGACCAGCAGAAAAAACAATGTTGTACCCACAGATTAGATGCTATTTTGAAAAATGAGAGTTCTCTTTCAATCGAGTTCACTCAACGTTAACCAATGGGAAGTCATCTCTGCATGACATCATGGCTCTGAATCTAATCTACGTAATCTAATCTAATCTAATCTAAGCAATCTTCCATCAATTCACTAATCCTCTTTCATCTCTTCAGTGACCATCGAGACACTTAAACCAAGCTGATTATCAAGACACTCATAGCCAAGTTGACTCAAAAGATGCAGGCGGATTTCCGTAAATGCCTGTGCCTGCCTGGTGCACAGTGTTGTGTGTAACACGCTACAAAGTAGAGTGTTAAAAAGTAGCGCGTTAAAAACTAGCATGTTACAGTAACGTAACTACTTTTACGGGTAAAAAGTAGTGTAACACATTACTACTGAACATTTGGTAATGAAACTTAGCTCCTTTTTCAATTCAGCGCAACGTTACATTTCCCAAGGACAGATTTGACAGCGACACTGCTTTCTCAGCTGCGCACTTGAGCAATAGTCACGAGCTCCACACGGTAGCCTATTACGTGACAGAAGCTGGTAGCATGAAGAGCAATCATGGCAAGCGAGAAGCCTAACTTCTGAGGGATGGAGGTATTCCCATTACTTCGAACTTGTTGAAACTAAAAGGAGGAATGTAAGGGGTACACTGTGCCTTGGTGAGAAACTGTTGTCCACTGCCGTTAACTCTACTGCTAACCTATTGATACGATTTGCACTAGCTTTCCACCAATGTCCTCCATAGTAGAACCTTTATGTAGGCCTACACATTTAGGAACAGATATTGGGTTCCGCCCAGTCGAGCAACATAAAAGTAAAGAGTAACGTACAAATTTACTTTCCATAGAGGGTACTGGTAACTAAGTAAAGTAACGGGTTACTTTTTTAAGAAGTAACAAGTAACGAGCAAACACTACTTTTTAAAAGTTTTTTACTTTTTAAAAGTAACTTCCCTACACTGCTGGTGCGATTCAGCCCTGTCCACACTGTCAGCATTCATTGCAGGCAGAGGCATCTAGGCCTCCTCACCAACACATCAGCAGCAGGGCCCTAGGCTGCACATGCACAAGCTCCAAGACTGACTCAACAGCCTGCATGTCCCCGTGGCTATGGTGGGAAGCACTGACCTCCTAGCGCTCCTGGGACTCACTGCACACAGGCATGGTTGTGACCACGGACGCCTCGCTTCACAGCTGGGGGCCTGATGTGTTAACTATACACCATGTTCCTCACGCTGAAATATTTTCGCCCTATACTGTCAGTTTGTCAAGTTTTGATCAAAATGATCACGGTCACGTTGGTGGACTATTTTTCCCACAGCTCTGTCACCTGGTGAGGAGATTGCAGTTATGGACATGTATGCATCTGCTATCAATTCATGTGATATATTTACCTGGTGTGCAGATTGCTGGTGCGGGCCATTCTGTTCAGAGGCTGCCCACACCAGTCAGAATGGGGCCTGAAACACCCAAGTTGTGGTGAACGTATGGGTCTGCTTCAATGTGGCACAGGTGGACCTGTTCACATTGAGGGAAACTACCCACTGTGAGCTGTGGTTCCTGATTCACAGGGGCGCAGGAGATATTTTGAAAGTGAGGGGGACCAAATTGTGAACACAAACCCATAGTGAGCCAGATATCGGATTGCCACCTCTGGCCCACTTTCGACCATCATATTTTAAACTTGCCAGAATATTAAGATAATACCATTGATTGTTTTCAAACAAACTACTTGGGCCAATGGTAGAATACTGGTCACTACTTGGGCTAATGGTAGAAAAAAGCAACATGGGATGTTGATATTTTATGAAGCCATGAATGAATCATCATGCCTATGATCCAAACATAGACTACATGATCAAATAGCCTAGTTAGGCCTACTTAAATTGTCTGGTATAAACCAAATCAACTCTCCACTGTGTGTTTGCAGTTAATATTTATCCAATTTGTGTCTTGAAATTATGTTTGAAATAAATGTCTTAGAACAAAAACGTTGATAGACTTGTATTTTATAGTTAGGCTAGTGAAAACGAGTTTATAAGTAGGCTAGTTGAGTTTGTTATCATAAACATAACAGCTAACGTCATGTTGAGCAGGAGGAGTTGAGCACTAGGCTACCATAAATCCTCAAATTATGCCCGGGATTGATTCTATTTATAGCAGGACAAATAAAGGCAGGTTCCCATATACAAGACGGGGTAACAATTGCCTACCATACCAACAATTGCCATCAGTCCACTAGAAGACATTGTTCGATTTAAGTCAATGAAATAACCTCTTCTTAATATTTTATTATATGTTGTATTGTATTGTCTTATGTTGGTTGGATTAATAGCCTACGGTTGGCAAAGAAAAGTCGTTTTCCTACCATGGGTCTCCAACACACGTTCTCAAGCTCATTCTCTTGCCGCCCCTTTCGAGCTAATTGCCAGAGGCTGAAGTCTACTACATTTAAACACAATTGTTGCGACTCAAGGCATTCCAGCCTACGAATTTTATTTAAAACAAAAATACTAAATCATGCATAATTAAACAATAACTCAATGTAGGCTACTTGGCTACGCAAAAAGGTTTACATTACAGCACAACCCCTATTCAATGAAGGGCTGCCTTGTCTCGCAATAAACAGCAGTGGAAATCCCGACACTTTTTCAACTGCATGAAACTTAACAGTGAACCATCAAATATCTTCCAGATTTCAGTGCCCATCAGTCCCAACATTTAGCAATATAATCAAACAGTCCAAAAGTACATTAAATCCCAAACCAAACCGAAAATGCTTTTGATAGCCTACGGGTATGCATGCCGCTCCAAACGAAATGCATGTCTAAAACCTACCTTGAATACCAGCCTGCCTCAAATAAAGATGATGATAAATGATTTATGCTAAGCAAGTAGCCTGGATTATTTTATGATTGTTAGTAGACAAACTGGCTTCAGATATCCAACAGTGAATATGAGATTGTGCAGTCTTACAGTACTGTAGATGGCTGTGGTTAGTGATGTGATGCTGTTAATGGGGAGTTTTACAGTTAGCGCAAATCCTATATGTTATTATTTATTTAGCGTACCTATAAGGCTTTTTTTCCTTATTAAAAGTGAGGGGGACAACGGCTGTCTCTTCAGCACTGTGTGGGACATATCCCCCACGTCCCCCGTGCCTCCTGCGCCCCTGCTGATTCACAACAATAATCTGTCACTGGGAACGGATGTGTTTATGCACTAATGGCTGCAAACACTCCTTTACTTGCATACACTTTGCAATGGATGACTCTACAGTCGTCCTGCACCAGAATTCCTTCTACCAGCCTAAGATGCTGACCTCAGCCCTTAGCCCGTAGAATCTGCCCACCTTCTGCCCTGACATATAGCAGGAGAAGCTTTGGCACAAACTCAGTCTGGTGAGAATGCTGTATACCTACACCGAGTGAATGCAACCCGGCAAGACCGAACAGCTGTTCATCTGCTTTGTAGCCCAGGCTACTGGTTATGGGCCATTGAAACAACATTTCTCCCACTGGTTGGTCGAGGCCATCAATGTAGTGTATGACTCCTCAGGTGTTCCTCCCCCACTCCGGAAGGAGCATGGCTGCCTCCTGGGTAGTTTGGAAAGACATATCCATAGAACAGATGTGTATGAGCACAAGTTGGGCTTCGGATGATTCCTTCACCCGCTTTTAAAACCTAAATGTAGCCAGCCTGATGGGAGCCCACTCAGGTAGCTCTCAGCTGTGCACTTGTGAGTTTCCCTCCAGTGCCAGTGGGCCACTACCGCCTGGAAATGCAGTCCGCTACAATCGCGTACACAGTCAACCCACGGCCAGCTGTCCTGGGCCCCCCAAGGGACTGTCCTCTCTGTCCTCTCTTCCTGTTCTCCCTGTATACCTTTGACTTTAGGCTCAAAACAAACATGTCATCTTCAGAACAGCTATTATGCAATACCACTCCAGAAGCAAACACATAGCCCCTTTGTTTAGTGACTTTCATTGAAGATGATAATGATGACAATGATTGGTGTTTTTCTTGGATTGAATAAAGATTAATGTGAATAACATGTGTATAGAAAAAAACAAATGTATCATCTTTTCTCATCATCAATTTAAAAGAGGCCAACAGGCTGCCCAAAACTTACCCGAGTTGACAGTAATTGCCTCTGCAAACTGCTCTCTCCAGCTGTTCGTGCCAACTATAAGGGCCAGGTTGGTTTTCTTTATCAGTTTATCTACTGTGCTCTGAGGAAACATACAGACACCCACACCCACAAAGAAGACACATAAAAAGGTTGGCACCACATAACACATTTGTTGGAAATCTAATTAGATCAGCTATGTTTACAAAGGCTGACTGGGAAATCTCTCTCCTAATAGTATGCAATTATACATCAACTATTATGTTAGTTATTTGGGTGATTCCTGTTTTGGATGTGCTTTTTGGCTTACAATTTTCTGAAAATTCAAGTTATTGTTTTTGATGTTTTTAACATTTTGTCAGAACAGTGCCACACTTAGATATGAGGAATGCATGTTGGCCAAGCTCAGAGGCTGAAAATATTATATATTATATATAGACATAGTCTTACAGGGTGGAAAGTTAGCTCTAGCTCTTTGAGTGAGCAACATTTAGCTAGCACACTCTACATATGAACAGAACTTAAATAACTATTTCTAACATGTTTTTAAAAATATTTTATATTTTTGATAAACATTTTCCATAATATACACTAACAGGGTAGAGAAAAATAAAGATGAGAGTGACTGTTGGAGCTTTCCTCAGTTTTCCAGTTGCATTCCCTTCTAAAACAACTGTTGTCTCTTCCTGCAAATGGCTATATGGATTTGTAGTATTTTTTGGGAGGCAGGAAAATACAGACTAACAGAATGGAAAATGACTGTGGGGACATATAATATATCATACTACAAAAAAAAACAAATATAGTTTCACCAGATTTACTTCCTTGACTAAAGGAAGTGTACCCTAGTCTATCAAAGCAATACAGAATAAGTTGAAGTTTTTAGCATTTTATAATATAGAGGAAGTTGATTACATTGCATTCTGGGGACCTGCTGAATTGAAGGCATATACCACAGAAAAAGATGCCTGAAAGAGGCGTAAAAAAAGCAATTAAAAACACCTAAACACATAATACAATTGATTTGTTATAAATATTTGTCTAATTGTATTAAAGAATAAGAGTAAGGAAATCATTGGGACATGGACATTTGATCCAAAACAGGAATCACTCATTTACATTAACTAGCATCATTTACTGTAAAGGGTCGTTCACACCAAGAACAATAACTATAACGATAACAACAAAAAACTGTGACATTTATGAACTGTCATGTCCAGACTGTTTAGTTCTCTTGGGAAAGCATCATACCTTAAATTCATAGGACTCCTCTATGATCACTTCCAGTTTCACGTGCTCTCCTAGCATGGGCTGCCCGAGTTCTGCAATACGTCGCTCTTCTTCTTCTTTCTTGGACATGGCCATCTCATCCCTTTTCTCTGAGAAAGTGAGGAGCAGGCAGGTAGACAGAGATGGATACGGTTAGAGTTGGACAGTTCAGCAAACAAGGACATAACAAAGTTAGTAAGCCAAACACCCTTCAGGACTAACACAAGCAAAAATGAACTGTTCGTTGTTTGTTATGTTTTTATGGGCTAAGTTTGCCCAGATTGTTTTTGTTGCCGTTTTTGGAGCCTGGGCTGTCCACAGAGATAGCATTTTTTTTACAGTGTATTCAGGACACAGACAGCTAGCGGTTGGTTAGGTGAGGTTTGCAGTAAGTGACATAAAATGTTTTAGCCTAAAAACGTGTGGCATCGCTTAGAGCCCCTTTAACCGCGTGGCATTGCTTAGAGCACCTTTAAGGAACATGCATTAAAGTGTATCAAAGTAGCATGCAAATAGCTAAAACGTGATAGAAGCTTCTTAGTAGACACCTTTACTTACTTCAACTTGTTATTAACTGATTTTAAATCCAAGATTAAGATAAATCTTATATTATATCCAAAGGTATATGACTAGGAGAAGTGCCACCAGAAATCTGGCCAAACATGCAAAAAGTTAAGTGACTAATAATGAATGGACAGAAGTAGAAATAAGGGAAATAGATGTATACCTGCTATGTTGATAATGGTGGAGGGGATGTGGTTATCTCGGCCCTGCACTTTCCGGTAGATGTCCCTGCCTGATGATGTTAGAGACACTTGGCTGAGTAGGATAAGAGGTGGATGTGCAGTTGTGTTTGTCTAATTAACTCTCTTCTTTTTTATTTAATGGAGAGCTGATGTTTTTCATTTTGTGGAGAAATCCAGTGTGTAACTTTAGCCTGGAGACCAATCCACATGATTGAGAGGCTGTCTGTCATTTACTCTAAAATTTGGTTCCTTTACACATTGTGTTCAAGAATATTTCACTGTCACAACAGTAAATTAATAATAGCTATTGTTGGATTCATTATGTTGCACCAGAGCACCGGAGCTGTTCTACTGGTACCTAAATCTTATGCAGCAAGCGCACATACTGTAAGTTTATGTCAAGGGCAAGAAATAGTATAATCCCCCTCTTAGCTCGAGTGCCCTTTAACTGAACAGACAGAAAAGTTAATTCCCTTTTGTATTTTATTAAGAACAAATTATCACCCAGTGACTAATGCTGAGCCATACTGGTGGGCGAAGTAGATTTGGATATTGATAATGCATTGTGCAAAATATGTTTAGAACAATAAATCATGAATCATAAAGACTTTGGAAACAGATAACAAAACAACAGCACACATTATAACATCCTGTCATTTGACAAGATTGTAGAAATTCTAAAGCAGGCATGACATAATAAAAAGGGAAGGAGTGGGCGCTCTATCTCAGACATGCTATGCACACATGCAGGAGGATGATGGTGTTCTTGATGTAAGCAGTGTGTGCTATGCATGACATAATGTTGCAATCAAAAATATAACTCTTTTGCACTAGCACATACCCAGACACATGCACAGCCACACACACACACATGTATTTGTGTATGTATCTCAGAACATTGTGACACCTTGCCTCCTTTTTCATGTTAGCTGTGTTACTATGCAATGTCAGTGAATATTCAGTAAACCATAACATCTTTCATCATACATGCAAAATATGAGGATTCTCTGTTGATGGTGAGTATCATCTTCATTTAATCATTCCCCCGAAGAATTTAACATTTGTAAACGACCAAAACAGAATGCAGTTAAAGTGACCATTCAGACTACAGAGATTTCAGAGGTGGTTAATAGTTAATGAGTTATGGGCGAGTTAATGAGTAAAGGCCACCCTTGCCACTACCCACTACAAGTTTCAAAGTAAAAGTAAATTCACTAAATTCAGTCTCTTACCATAAAGCTTTTTATCTATTAAAAGGCAAGATGAAATACATTAAAACTGTGACTGACGAACAAATTGTTAATTAAGCAGTTAGCTAAGTATTAATATGATGTATAAAAATAGTTGCATGACATAGCATACCTGTCTTCACAAATCCACCTATAACCACAAAGCAAAACACAATTAGCCTACCATCAGACATACTATATCTCTGAATGCTATTATTTCTTATTATATTTCTTAAGTTCAAAACACTCTGAAGAAATTTTGCAGCTGAATTCAGCCTAGCTTGTTTTTGTTGGCGAATACCTATTGTGGTGAATACACATCACTTGCAGTAAAGTCTTAAAGAAGAGAAAGTGCTCTCATATGAAATGAAGAAACAGAATATGGCTTACCACACTCATGTAGAAGCACAGCTGACCAACAGGAAGGAAATAAGACAGTAAGTATATAGGACAGCCGAAATAAGCAGCAGAGGAGAGAAAATAAGAGTAAAGCAATATGATCAGTAAAAATGACAAATCAACGCTACATAGTCCACCACATACTTACTTGTTACTTATTATGGAAATTACAGTATAAATGTTCTATATAGATTTTTTTTATACCGGTAATGACAGGTACAGGTCAAAAACAGTACATATCATGTAAAAGTGAATAAATTGTTTAATGTAAAATCATGTTAAAACAGTGCTGTGCTGCTACCACCTACTCATAGACTTTCCAAACGCACAATTTGTCTGTATCACAAAGCTTCTCACTACACTAAAAAAAACAATAACCACTTTTTGTCAAAACAAAAAGACACCCTGCAAAACTTTTAAGCGCAGCAATACACCACCTAAACCAAATAAAACCAGACCAGCTACTGCCATGCCATGCAATGACTGACTCATATAGTGTCATATAGAAGGTCTGAAAGGTCACTGGTATTTTGACTTATACAGTAGGTGTGATCCCACTGTGGACTGGCCATAGCCACTGTCACAACCACTCTGAACAGGTACACTGTCATTAGAAGAGGAATTGCGAGTATCCCTCTTGGTGATATACTGTATGTAGAATAGCAAGGGGACAGCTCAAAGAGTAAGGAGCCAAAGAAACAAGAGAGGAAAAAGCATATGGGAGTAGTGGAAGGAAGAGCAGGCCATTCAAAAGAGAGGTTCTACTTGTCTGCTCTCCCACACCTGTCCATCGCAGCTTTTTCCAGTGTGGCTCCTGAAGCTGTATGTAGAAGTTGGCCTGTTTGTTATATTCTTCATGGTCAAGTATTTTTACCGTTATGGTTTTCCTGTTGGGACAAAAAATCACACGTATGACGTATGGAATTGACTGGCTGTGGTAAGGGCCTCCCATTAAGCATCTCCCTCTCATTCTCTCTCTCTCTTTCTGTCTTTCTTTCTCTCGCTCTCTCTCTTTCTTTCTTTCTTTCTCTGTCTCACACACACATACACACACACTTTTCTGTGTCCTGGTTTCAGCCAGACAGATAGTGATGAGCTAAATCAGTCACAAAAGTGACATGATACATGATCCGGAGTCTAGACCGATGGGAACAGGAAGTTTAAAAACAGCCACCTCTACCTGCAACAGCACACTGTCAACACCACATGGTCAAATGAAGATCAAACCTGACCTTACTACCCTGCACCCAATACAAATGATTTACCATATTGAAAGTATGACATAGCAGACACTGCACTATGTTTTGGAAAACTACAGTTTACAAATATCAAGGGTTTAACTAATGACGAAATGTCAAGTCATGTCATGCGAAATCTCCAGTCTGGGTTGTCAGTCTGAACATGGGAGTGTCTGGTAAAGCACACCCCACCTTTTCTCTCACTCATCTCCACTATCTGTGGCTCTCCAAGTTCGATGAAAAGGTTCTTGTTCTTTTCATACTCCTCATCGTCGATTATATTGATTTGAAAAGTTTTGCTAAAAGAGAGACAGAGAGAGAGAGAGAGAGAGGACAGGAGTGGAAGGGAAGAAGCAGAGAGGAAGAGATGCATGAAAAAATAGCAGATGTGTGGGCATGAAATGTGGCAGGCAAAATGAAGACAAAACTGTGACAGAGTGATGAAAAGTGTGAGGCTGGTGAGTTGGTGAGAGCACCTCAAAATATAATAATAATAATAATAATAATTTAATTACAGTGTCATCATATCACCATATTTTTTCCTGCTTGGAAGTGGCAAATACAGTATTTCAAGCCACTGCCACCTGTGATGATACATATATATGAACGGAACAGGCAAAGACAAAATGTGTCAGGTCAGATAGATCAAATGGACCACATGCACGGAAGGCTCTTAACCCAGCTCATTTGGGTCCGGTGGAGCGTCAGCTGTGTTGTAACGACATCTTCTGTTATATTCTGCTCCTTGCATGTTCACTCAAACACTTATAACAATAAAAATGTTGACACATGCATAAATCCTTCTACACCGTAATGTGCTGATTCACTAGGTGAAACTCCCAAACGGGTCGGCGGCTTCTACAACACACCCGGCTCCACCAGAAACAAATGAACTGGCTAAAGAGCCTTCCGTGCATAAACCGAATTGAATACAAACGTAATGTAAAGTAATTGGAAAATGAGACTAATCGAGACTAAGAAAAAATGAAAAAATTAAAACCAGGAAATTAATTGGATAAAGAACCAGGATGGAATGTTGAAAATAAATGGCAACAATGAAATATGCAAAAAGAAAACCAATCTTTTGCGTTGTATTAGGTGAAGGGTGCTTTCCCAAACAAGTCTGAATTTGGTCTAATGTTAAGACAAGCTGCCTGTTTCACTCATGTTGGAATCAAGAGCTAATTGGACATGCGAAACATATTGTTAAGTTCAGCTGTCAAGTAGTGAGACCTTTTATGTCTGTACATTGCTACTGTAATTCAAGCTCATGTGACTTGTCTCTCTCTTGTCTGTTTTCATCTATGTTATGAGTGCCTTGAGGACAGTTCTAACCATGGCAGAGAGTAAGTACCAGTTTGAAGGGTTGAGTCAAATATCTCTTGCCATTTGACTTAAACAGCTTCAGGTGACTATTAGACTATTAAACAGCTTCAGGTGATACAAAATGCAGCAGCTAGGATTCTAACAAAATGAAAACTAAAAGAACTGACCACATTACTCCAACTCTTAAGTCCCTGCACTGGCTTTCAGTAAATCACGGAATTGACTTTAAAGCACTACTGCTTGTTTATAAATCAGTGAATGGAGCAGGACCTAAATGCCTCAGACATACTTTAGCAGTACACACCTTCTCGTCCTCTCAGGTCCCAGGTAAAAAACCTGCTAGTAAAACCTACTGTTAGAACTAAACATGGTGAAGCTGCTTTTAGCTGCTATGCGGCTCAGCTCTGGAACCAACTTTCGAACCAATCAAAAAGGCCCCAAATGTAGCCAGTTTTAAATCTAGACTTAAGACCAAACTGTTCTCAGATGCTTTCTGTTAACTGCGCTGAGTTACAAATTCTGAATCTGCCTTGAAAATTATTCTACCTTGTCTTATTACTTTTATTACCTTTTTACTACTTTTGCCTTTGTTTTTTTGCTTATTAATTATTCTTTATTTTTAAATGATTTTACCTTGTGTGTTTTATGTTTTCTTTTCATTATGATCTTTATTATTATTCTTTACTTTTTAAACTATCCTTTAACTATTGCCCTTCTATGATTTTATCAGCTATTCCTGTTTGCTTTTGTTTATGTTAAGCACATTGAATGACCTCTGAGTATGAAATGCGCTATATAAATAAAGTTGACTTGACTTGACTTGACTTGATAGCCAGGCATTATTCAAACTGGAATGCATGTGGATACTTGCTGGACACATGTTATCTCATTGTTTCAGTGCATATCTCATGTAGGCTATGTAGGCAAATGTATTGCCTTAAGCATGGTACGACTGCCTGTGTTAATATTGTTCTTGGTCTCTACTGATATACTGATGTAGAGATGCTACTAGCAGTTACTAGCTACTGTGATATATACAGCGCTGTATACATATGTCAGCAATAATATGGCACAAATGAGAATTGGGTTGGTAATGGATAGCCTATACCCACGGCTAGAATTCAGCTTTTGGCTTGTGCAAGGCCAAACCACATCCATGGGTAGTCTTTTACCAACCCCATTCTTACTCCTGAAATATTGCTTTTATACAAGAATTTCTCTTCGAACTAATCAAGTTTAAACCAAGTCAAACATCAACATCAAATTGTGTTTTCTATAGTTCATGTAGATTTTTGTTTGTTCATTCTCTGCCCCAAATAATAAACTTAGCACAAAAAGTAAGGACATTTGTGTTTGGTAGATTATTTCTCTGTGGTAACAATGCTTTTTGGCAATAAATCTTATACCGTTGGAAAGCCTATTTAGTTAGTGAAAGAAACATGCACTTGTGGGATGAGCAGCAGTGCTGAGTATGTGAAGCCTGACGAGCCAGACCCACATTAAAATGTAGGATCTGGGCACTCACCGTTCGCAGTGCTCATTCCGAGGGGCGGGATAATCGGTTGTCTTTCAAATTCCCTCTGCACGCAATAGGATAGCGCTATGAGTCCCATGCGCTTTCCCACCAGTGGAGCTAGTTGGCTAGTTCAAACTTTTGCCAACTTAAAAAAAGCTTATCTCGTGTCACACTGTTTGCCAACAGCAACATCCATCTTCTTTGTTTTCAAGTAGCAGGGAATTCAAGCCAAACCGTTGCAACTCTGCCATCAATCATTATGTTAAGCCCGCCTAACGACTCTATACACGATTTGATTGGCCTGATAGAAGTTTAATTTTTCGAGCTCACAAGCCAACGGAGAGTTGCTAGACTAGCCCTGGCAGCAAATGTAATTTGCTGCCGCTAGGGTGTGTCTACAGTAGATTTCTAGACTAGAGTATGTGGGTTGCGCCCATTAAAAATTGCCATTGCCAAACAGGTTATTTTGCTGTTGCTATTGACACTTGTTTTGAGCTCTCTGCCCAGACAATCCGGAACAGAAGTCCTGATGCCATGACCTGCCCTTCACCGTCAGGCTCGTTTGTGCTGGTGTTGGCAACACGTGCACTGGAACCTCAACATGTGGAGGAACGTTATGTTTAGTGATGAGTCTAGATTCTGGACTCATTGGATGGGATGCCCACAGCAGTGTGTGAACAGGCTGGTGACCAGCATGAGGAGGAGGTGCCAGGCTGTTGTGGCTGTGTATGGTTCTCCTACACACTACTGAGGCTCCTGTTTGTGAAATGAATGAATTGTTAAATTTCCAATATGTCTTGTTTCTTCAAAAATCAATCATCCAATTCACCAAACACCAAACGAGGCAATGGCTAAATAAGCTGTTTGGCATTGGCAGAGAATATTTGGCAATTTTTTCATGGGCGCACCCACATTGCCAAAAATAATTGTTACCACAGAGAAATAATCTACCAAACACAAATTCCCTTACTTGTTGTGCTAAGTTTACTGTAGTTCCAATATAATAAATAACAATAGCCTGGTGCCAAGCAACATAAAATGACACTTTGCAGGCATTGAGTGAGAGAGGCTGTACTGTATGTGTACAGTCATTTGGACTCGCTTGTCCTCCCATTCCATGCTTATTTACTCACTCAATAACTAATGTGACAGTCTGAAATAAACTGCTCTCTCGCTTTGAATGAATGGACAATTCACATTGGACAATTCAAAACAAAATGCGGAGTGATTCGGCTACGTTCCTGGGATAGGCTATCCCCACTCATGAAAGCCTCTCATCCAATTAGAAATGAATGAATAGTTCAACCCTACAGTTGTATATGACATATGCTACATTATTCTACTGAATATTAAATAAGCTGTTAAGCTCCATGAGTAGGCCTATAAGCTCTCAAAATTCTAATAATATTTTTTATGTATATCCTCTAGGGAGATTTCAGTGTTGTGTCATCAGGGAGATTTTCACAGCACTGTCTGCATCACACAATTTAGGCCTGTAGTCTGTCTGACGGTCCATTCATTTGGTAATGGAAAATATGTTTGAGTTTATATTACTCTGCATACTCTGGAAGTGTGCCAATAACAGAAGACAGGACCAGCAGAGAGTAAGGCAGGTAAAGAAGCAGACATCTGCTGAATTGGTATCTCAGACCGACATTTTCTTTCAACACAAGATGGTCTAACTCCTTGTATACATATTATGTGAGAAAGTGGTGGCATATTCAACTACAGTGAAACTAGTAGCATTACAGAATTAATATCAACATAAATTAAACAATTATTGACCTTTCCATTGTAAAAGAGCCAATATAAATTCAAATCTAGCTGACCTATGTAAGAGATTTAGCTATTTTTGACAATTTGTAATCATATATTAAAGAAGTTATTAGGCTAACAATATTTTTAGGCTAACAATAACTGAAATAGAAGAACTGAAACTATCATGTGTATATCATTGGTTGCATTGAGGTTGCAACCCGTATATCAGAGGGTCAAAAAGACAACACTCATTGGTAACAAATTGACATACATCAAAGTACATTTCTATAATGCTATTGTAGCCTACCCCCTTTAGGTCCTTTTCTTATAAGACCTCAGCAAAAATACAAAAGCAAAAGAGAATCTCTCTCTCTCTCAGGTCATGTGATCTAAGGGCAGTTTACCATTGAGCTATGCTGCCAATGGACCTGCAGTCTTAAAACAAACGTGTTAGAAACAACATAAGTTGTGTTATTTTCAACACATACAGGGCTAGATGTAGGCTACGTACATTTGCGAACGTAGCGTTATCAGCGTCATGGACAAACCGCAGATTGTGAACGCTGTCAGGCCCAAGTTTCCGTCGTATTTATTAACGGAGTGTCTATTTACACCCCTGGTACGAATAGCCTTGGCCACACAGCTGAGCTATTCACACCCTGTGACATAACAACAAAAAGACGTTGCTCACGTGCACAAAAAACATGGCGGACATTCGTTTTTTCGTCAGCAGAAACTGAAGAATTCTGAAACGTTTCGGCACTAATATCTGTTCAGATTAAGTTTTAGATTGAAAAGTTGTGTTTTATTTTCATAATCTTGGTTCAGTGAACACATACAACCGTCAGTTTGTTAGTTAACAGAAATTTTGTGAATATGACGTTCAGCATACATTGATATTTGTACCAGACGGGGTACTAATAGGACACATTGCTGTGTGCACCGGGGTACGAATAGAATTCACTTCTTATTGCACCAGGGTACGAATAGCATACACTGCTAATTGTACCAGGGGTGCAAATAGCCTTACCCATTTATTAAACTAGTGTAAACTGCGCTTTTCTCTGCCTTTTTCCGCCCATAAACACAATTTACGAACGTCCACAACTGAACGGCAGAGCCTACATACAAGCGCAGTTGAATGAAGTTAACTGACAACATTAAAAAGAATCAAACGTTTAGCGATCATGAAATAATACCATACATGAAAAGATGTCACTATGACAATAGTGCAAAAGTAACACCAATGTAGAAGCTTCAAAAATACAATACATGCACAAGCCAACTAATATACAGTAACCTATACGATAGGCTACTGGAAGACATTAAAGATAATTAGTTAATGTAGCTATAATGTTCCACAATGTACCAGCAATATAGTATAGCCTACATGAATAAAATATTTCCAGCAACAGCCATATTTATTTTGTGTTGTTTCAGTTGTCCTAAAGTGATTAATGTCTACTACAATCTAGGTAATTTAGCTCTTTACACATAGGCTTCAGCAACTGTTTGGTGCTGCTGTCAGTTGAGCATTGTATAATTTAAATGTAGCCTATTGAATAATTTGAAATGATACTTTGAATTCAAGCAGAAACTCTTCTTTAATAATTGCTTGTATAGCCTAGGCTACTTGAATATGGAGATCATGTACTCCATGGCTACCTCTGATCAGTCAGAGTGATAGCCAATAAGGCCTATCACTTTCAGTGCTCCATGACAGTTGAAAATATATGCATATTTAATGGTAATCAAAGATTTTGTATTTAATTAGGTGTGCCCGACCGATTTGAGGGCCGCTTGGGCCAAATATGCCAGGGCCGATTTTTGGTCCCAGTCCGCCCCTGACGTACAGTAGGCTATGGAAAATTGGTCAAATCTAGAAAGTAGGAAAGTTTAAGTGAATGACGCAAAAGTGAAAGTAAGACATTCTAAAGGCCAACGAAAGTTAAGGTTGCTTTTGATAGTACTACTTACAAAACTGGTGTTCTAAATAGCGATTCTGTTGTCTTTGAAAGGTTCTCTTATTGATGCATTGAACTGCAATTGGATTAACACCTGCTTTTACAAGGCGGAAGTATTTAGGCGCAGAATAGACGTGCGCTTTCAAGAGCAGTCTTTGTAGGCCTACATACCATGGAATGCATAATTAGGTGCTATTAGATAGATAGATAGATACTTTATTAATCCCCAGGGGAAATTCAAGGTCTCACCAGCAGCATACATACAACACAAACACATTCTTTCTTTAACAGCAGAAAGAGTAATTAAAGTATATAATATAAAAACACAACTAAGCAGTAAGGACAGTAGAAGATAAAGAATATGCTAAATATACTAAAATACAAATTATACTAACACTTAATACAATATATAAAAATATACTAAAATACAAATGACAAAAATACAAATTATACTAACACTTAATCTAAATCAATTCTAAAAACAGTATCCACATAGTGGTGATTAATAAATCTCAGAGGTGCTTGCAATGACTGAGGCAGGGACTGAGCCTGTGATTCTCTGTGCATAGTAAGGTATGGTAAGGTGCTCTAAGGTGCTCTGTGTGAATGAATGAATGAGTGTCATGGTGGTAGTGCAATAGTGATAGTGGTCATGGTGATAGTGCAAATGAGTAAGTCAACAGTGCAACAATGCAGAAATAAAGTAAAGTAAAGTCTATATATCTATATATTTAACTATTTAAGAAAATGTATAAGTGTGGCCACAGTTCGGCTGTGGCATGGAGGGGGGGTTATGCATATGTGCTAATGTGCTAATATAGCACGCAAACAGTGAGGCATAAAGACAGTGGTACAAGTGGCTAGTGGACAGACAGTACCAAACATGGAGGGGGGTGAAGAGGCAGACAGACTATGCAGAGAAGTCTATCTCTCCTCTTCCCTTAAGTGAGGCATTGAACAGTTCAATGGCCCTGGGGACAAATGACTTTCTCAGTCTGTCAGTTGTGCAAGGCAGTGAGCGAAGTCTCCAGCTGATCAGGCTCTTCTGCTTAACAATAGTGCTGTGGAGTGGGTGACACTCATTGTCCAAGATGTTGATCAGTTTGTTCAGGGTCCTTTTGTCAGATAGTGAAGTGATGCACTCCAGTTCAGCTCCCACCACAGAGCCAGCTTTCCTTACCAGCCTGTCAATTCGCCCCACATCCTTCTTCCTTGTGCTTCCTCCCCAGCATACTACTGCATAGAAGAGGACTCTCACAGCACTTTTCCCCTTGTCCAGGTGGGAATGTGTCCTGTGTAGAAGATAAGTGATGGCATCGTCCACGCCCACTTTCTCCTGGTAAGCAAACTGTAACGGGTCTAGTGCATGGCGTACCTGGGGTCTGAGCATGCCTAAGACCAATTGCTCCATTGTCTTCATCACATGTGATGTAAGAGCGACAGGTCTGTAGTCATTAAGCTCACTAGAGTGTGGCTTCTTAGGGACAGGGGTGAGACATGATGTCTTCCACAGTGTTGGAACTTGTCCAAGGCGTAGGCTCAAATTGAAGATGTGCTTCAGTGGCTCCCCCAGTTCAGCAGCACAGGCCTTGAGTAGCCTTGGGCACAGTCTGTCAGGCCCAGCTGCTTTATTGCTGCGCAATTTCTTAAGTTGGACTGTCACTTGATCTGTTGTAATGGTGAGGGTTGTAAGGGGAGGGGAGGGGGAGGGGTGCATCTGGGATCTGTGTGTCTGATGGCTGTTGACTGAGGTCGTTGTCACCTCATTGTTCATGATCGCCATGTGGGGGAGGGGTGCAAAATCCAGTGATGGTGGGGGTACGATAGCCTGTGATGATGGAGGTGAGTGTTGCGCTGGTATTGAGGGGGTGTGAGGGTGGGGGCTGGGGCTATTTACAGTACGCTTCCCCTCCCATCTCTTTATGCTAAACTCCCACTTTCCTCTGGATCCTCCCATGAATGCATGCATGACACGAAAAACGCAATGTGCCCTTTTCAGTTCCCGCAACAGGCAGTTTGCACTTTAACATCTTTGCGGCCTGTTTGTACATACCTCGCAATGATTTTACACGCACGTTGCGAAACAAATAGGGCCTACGCCTGAAGTGGGCGCAAAAGCGTTAGTACATCTGGCCCACAGTGTACACTTTTAAAATGAATAAAAGCAATGTCTTAGAAACAACGCAAACTGTGTTGTCCCTATCTGGACAGAGATGTGTTATTTTCACATTTGTTTGCAAGTGCGCATATCCAAATCATACAGGCTATGAATTTGTCTTGTAGGTTTAATTTTTGTGAAACTAAGGAATGCATAATTTAGAGATACTTGGACAGAGTATTACAGAAAAAAATGAATACTGTTAAAAATACATG
This sequence comes from Alosa alosa, assembly GCF_017589495.1. NCBI lineage: Eukaryota > Metazoa > Chordata > Actinopteri > Clupeiformes > Clupeidae > Alosa > Alosa alosa. Next base: position 36,034,494 of record NC_063195.1, on the reverse strand, counting down.
GTATTTCACGTGACTAACTGTGTCTTGAGGCACAAAAATAAAATGGATTAATAAGCAGGATGACAATAATGTGATATTAAATATGTCTGGTAAATATGCATCTCTGAAGACCTGGTAATATTCCAACTCCATACATAGTATGTTCAAATGTATTCTTAAGTAACATGATTTATCCTTACTTACTCTAGACAATATACCAGGTGTTTATGTACAATATTTGAGGCATATAGTAAATCACATCATGTATTTACATTTAACAAAACCTCATAGCATCACCTTGGACAGTGGCTGTAGACACTGAAAAAATTCAAATGTACCACCTCCAGTCAATTGCAAGCCGGAAATATAAACTTGTCATCTTAACAAGAGTGCTCTGTCTATATATGGAGCTGAAGCTATGATCCAGCCGGCCTGGCCTGCTTCAGTGTTCCTCGGTTTCTGGGCTCTGTCTTTGTACCTCTATAGTAATAGATCTTTCATCTTAATTCATGTGTGAAACATCTACAAGGTTCTATTTTAAGGTTCAATTATGACTGACTCCTTTCCACAGTTGTTTGTCTTTAACCAGGCAAAATGTTTCTAATTCCTTTCTACTGAAACTAGACCCTGTCACCATTATCAACTGGCTCCACTACTGTTTAATTCACAATAATCCTGGCCATGATAGGAGTTTGACATTTTAAATATACTATTCTGTTGTCATTTTCTGTGCTTTCAAACTACTACACATTTCAATGATACTCAAAAACACACTTAGATTCTGAAGTATGTTTATGCCTAAGCCATTTGTTTTAGGGAATATTGAAGATAACAGATTATCTGCCACCACCATCCTGTCATATCCTTATGTCACCTGTTCATGCATAAAAGACGCAGCAGTACTCATTAGTATGCTCAAATTGTTGAGCAGTTGCCTTTCCAGTTCCCTTTCCTTCATGTACATATAAATCAAATGTGAATTTGATCATAGAGACAAAAACAAAAACACTTAAATACCGAAATATTAAATTGATGAAAAAAATGAAAAAATATATATTTTTAGCTATTCAAAAATATACATTGCCTATTATTATATTATTAGTTATCAAAACTTTTCATTAGTCATCCAAACTTTATATATATATTATACAGTCATCCATTCTTAAACAAAAGACTGCAATTGGCTAAATGACAAACAAAACAAGGAAAAAATATAAAAGACACTTACACAATTTCATCATTCTGGAACTCCAGCACTCCGTGTGTATCTTCAAAATCTTCACCACCCCCTTTAGCTGTGCCCTCTATAGTTTTGTAGGGCACCACCACTACCCCACGGGCACCTGAAGTACGAACAACTTTCACCTCCATCATGCCAATGCTTTCACTAACATTAACCAGTGGCTCCTCAAATGTAAAGATTCCAGCATGGTCATCATCAAAGATTGTGACCGTAGCTGTTGAGGGCAGACCAAGGCCGGCTAATGTCTCTGTATGGTTGATGTCTGAATATGAGATTGCTTCTGAGCTTGCTGAAATCACTCGCACATTACTGAGGTGAACCAGAAAATGCTCATCTTCTTCAAAGATGTCATCATCAATGATATCAATTCGGATCTCCTTTTCTGTTTCACCTGGCCTGAAGATGACTGTACCTTCAGTGAACTGGTAGTCAGACCCAGCATTGGCTGTGCCATCTTCAGTGCAGTAGTCCACTGACACAGTACTTGTCAAGTCACCACCTCTTCGGACTAGATTAAGAGCCACTTTACCACAGTTCTCTAAACACTGATATGTGCTGGGATCAAAGAAAATCTTTGATGAGAGATCGCTGTCAGACACCACAGAGCGCATCTCATGGTGTCCAATAGCTTTTCTAGCCTGGTCAGCTGCATGCTTCTTCAGGATATTTCCTGCCCCAGTCATAAGCCTAGTGGCTTGACAGCGATAGAAAGCTCGACTCTTTTGCTGCTGACAGAGGACCTGGTAGTTTGCAAGCTCAATGAGTTGCTCCATCTCCTTTTCAGGATGTTTCTGTTTCAGCTCTTTCAGGATCCGAGCCATTTCCATCCGGACATCTTCTTCGTCCATCTCTTTCTCTTCAGCACCCATAATCCCATCCAAGTATTCCTCTGCATGTGAGTTTAACATCTGTCCATCCATCTCTATGTCTGCTTTTGACTGGAGCTCTGCCTCACCCTCTGTCTCAATGATCACGCCCTTCCGTTTGCCCAGACGATAGCGTTTGGGCACATAATGGTAACACAGGAGTCTGCGATCAGCCACCCATGCAAAGAGCACACAAATAGGGAAGAAAAAGAGTGTAAGCAAACCTTCCCACACTTGCACCACACCTGGGGAGATGACAGCGAGGATAAGGTACAGCCATGTGTAAGCAAAGATACTCCAGAATGCAGTGACGAAAAACACCCGCAGGTGCTTGACCTTGCGGTGGTCTCCATCTGGGATGACGGACACACACAGCCCAATTATGACAAACATATTGAAGGCTGCACTACCCACAATTGTATTGGGGCCCAGCTCTCCAGCATCAAAGCCATGTCCACACACCTCAACCACAGAGAGCATGATCTCTGGTGCGGAAGATCCCAGTGCCATGAGAGTCAGGTTGGAAACAGTTTCATTCCAGATTCGCACAGTGGTGGTACAGATTTCACCATTGGGTTTCTTGAATGTGATCTCCTTTTCTTGTGAGGTGATGACTTCAATTGATGCCATGAAGCGATCTGCGATTATAGAGACACCCAGAAACATATAGCACATACCCACAAAATAAATTGTGGCACGGGCCAGCATGTCTCCAAAAGGTGGGTCTGTAGGCTCCCATATGGGAAAAACAACACCAGGCTTACATGTAAAACTGCCCCCACATCCAGTGGTCACATTGCCCTCGGACTGTCCTGAGGAGTGTGTGCTATTTAGCAATGTTGAGTGTGTTTCTGGTACAAAAAAAGAAAAACTTATCCAAAGCTGCAGAGAGATTAAGAAGGTAAGTTGTTTATCCATAGTGCTGATCAGATCTGTGTTTTGCCTTTCAGTTAAAACAGTTCTGATGGTTCCCTGTATAAATGAGAAGGATGAAACTTGGTTAAAAGAGAACAGTGAAAAGTTTTGTCTGAATGTTCAAGTCTGTACATCAAAAAAATAATTATAACAGTAGTCCAAATACTATGGAAATATCTGAACCATATGAATTATAGTTATAGTTATAGTTTTTTTTATAGAAGGGAAAAAACAGACTAATTAGAAAGTTCATAAAATTTCAATACATCAACAGCACATCTACTATATATTTTATTTATCAACAAATAACGTTAAAGTATGCCTGATGAGAAACCAGAATGAAAGCTATTCATAAACACAGACTGCTGCTTTTTTTAAAAAACAAACAAAAAAAACTCAACTACGTGTAACCTACGTGTGTACTGTAGTACTATCTATCTATCTATCTATCTATCTATCTATCTATCTATCTATCTATCTATCTATCTATCATTCTTGGTTCAGTCTAAGAGAGGCCAGAGATGCATATTCTAACCTTATTCAAATGCTGCATAATCTTGGGCCTCACTTTCCAAAAGTATTGAAAGTCTTGTAGAATCCATCTCACAAATCTCTGAACAATTTCAGACAATTCCCCTGAACTAAAAAAATTCTATAGCTGTGAGTGCTTTTGAGGACAGATACCATGGAGACAAAATGGGGCAGCTGTGGCCTACTGGATAGTGCTTCAGGCTTGGAACCGAAGGGTTGTCGGTTTAATCTCTGACCGGTAGGTAAAATGTGCGTGGGGGAAGTGGTTGATCACAGCTCTCCAATGCCCACATCCATGGCTGAAATGCCCTTGAGCATGGCACCTAACCCTTCACTGCTCCCTGAGCGCCGCTGTAGCAAGGCAGCTCACTACTCTGGGTTTGTGTGTGCTTCACCTTACTGTGTGTTCACTGTGTGCTCTGTCTGTCTCACTAATGGGATAAATGCAGAGACCAAATTCCTTGTACACGCAAGTATACCTGGCCTATAAACCTGATTTACATTTTACATACAGTATGGGTGACAACAACATTACACACTACAAGAATTACACACTACAGTAAAACATATTTATGATGTAACTTAAGTCTCACAAACTAAGGACTAAATGACGAGACAGGGCAGAATAAGGTTAAGTACTGATGAGTGGGTCACGGTTTAAATTGGGTCATTTGAGTTTGAGTTGTAAATTGATATCATCAGCAGGCCAACTGCAGACCCTTAAAGTATTGATAACATTCCAAATCTGGGCCCTAATTTAAAAGGTGGGCAAAGTGCAGAGTGCAAAGTACGTCAACAAGCAATGTTGTCGTGTATAGATTTCCTTTTGCATGTGGGAGATATATATATATATGTGTGTGTGTGTGTGTGTGTGTGTGTGTGTGTGTGTGTGTGTGTGTGTGTGTGTGTGTGAGAGAGAGAGAGAGATACATGTTTCATTTCTTTAGTTTATGTTAATAATATGGTGTCACCGTTTTTGTTAGGACTACAAAAATGACATCCCCAGAGCTTCTCAGCCTGGCCAAACAGCTCATTCTCACAGAAAATATTATAATAATGAAAAGCACACAGAACATTTCCATGTTGGTAGAAGAGAGTTTGCATTACTACATAGAGAGAATGAGCGAATACATTTTTGAATACATACACACTCACTCCCTCTTTCTCTCTCATATCCACAGAACATACACACCTTGTAGCATGATCCCCCAAAAGCACTATTTTCATAATGTAATGATGAATACTTTTCTAGTTACTAAAGTGCACAAACTCCTGCACATGTTATACTCCTGAGAGTGTCTCACATCTCAATATCTTATTTTGTAATTCTCAATGTAGTCACTACTCTTAAAAAGAAGAGAACTAGAAAAATAAGTAACAATAATTAAAAACGATCCATGGATGTCTCACAAATCTAATATAACGAAATTAAAATCAGGCATTTGGGGTTTGAAACATTGTTTTTGTATATAAATAGACTTTGGAGGCAAGGAAGAAGGGTATTACCTTTAAATAAGTAATTGCTGAGAAGATCTGAATACACTAATAAAATAAAGATGCCATATTGATATATCACTATACAAATGATTCAGCTATACGCAGTTATGTCAGAGTGGAACAGGTTTGTCAGAGAGTGCACCCGAAAGCACCTGAAAGCACCACACATTACATTGTACCAATACAACAATAGAGTTCAATTCTTACTGTTATCTAACCAATTTACATATAACATACATATTTACACCACTTATTTTCATGTAGTGAATGTTTCATGTTCACTGCACACACATGGAACATTGTCAATTGCCATTATCCTATCAATGCTGTGGTTGGTTGCTATATCATGCAATGTATGCATTGATTAGTTTAGTACAGTAGTAGGCCGTTATACTGTGACATGAATAAATTCAGATTTTATATGGTGTGATAGGGGTCAAATGGCAGTTGCATTTTTCTCAGTTGTCCCGTAGAGATGAACATTGGCATGTTTATGAATTCCAACCAACCATTTTTCAAACAAGATGCCTCAATCATCAAACTGTCTCCTGTTATTTATTGGGTAATAATAAGACTGAAATGAATGTATACATTACATTGCTGACACATTTGTCTGACTTATTTGACATGGCCTTAAGTATTTCCAACGCCTGATAGCTGAAGACAAATGACATGCGCAGATATTTCATCTGTGCTTCCTCTAGCCTACCTGCCATCTTATTGCAAGCATGTTAATAAAGTATGAATTTCCCCATATTCCCAGTTTGCTAAAATTGTGTGGAAAGGAGGGGATATAAGAAAGCACAAAGAAGAAAACACTCACCTCTGTAGTCCCTGTAGAGTAGAGATCCACTGCCTAAGGGAGAGAAGAGTACACGATAACCTCTCTAAATTTAACAGAAACACACATTGTTTCTGAAGTGCAAGGCCTTGGTGAGTGTATCTAAACATGGACAGCATAGCTGGGCTGCTGCTTATCGTCTTGCATTCTCTTGACTCCACTTCCTTACATGGTGTGCTAGAGGAGGCTGTCACTTGCTGCCTTACACCTAAAGGCCCTCCCTATCTGGTACCCCCCTCCTGTCACCATGGACACGTGAAAGATAAAGCACCAGTGATACTCCTTTGGCCTTTACCTTTCCCCCCCTCTTGTCTGCATTCTCTCAAGAGCAGGACAAGTGTCCCCCAGCCCCCCTCCAACCACTACTTCTCAGTGACTGTCCAAATTTTCCAATGCCCCTGCCATCTCCTGAGATGAGGGGCTTATTTTGTAAAGGTCACTGTAGAAGATCAGATCCTTTTTGTTTTTTGTTTGTGTGAAACAAAAAAGACCTGTTCTCTCTTGATTGTTGTTGTCTGCATGGCAATTGTGAACAGATTACCTTCCAATCTGTCAATGATATATAACTACTGTACAGTATTAAACAGAGGACCAACAGAGAAATTGCTCTTGAACCGGTTCCGTTCTTTGCACATTGGTGCTATCTAGTGAATCTGAACTGAACTGAAAAGAACTGACTTTTCAGGTCCCAAAGCGATTACATTTTGGTTGAAATGTGGTTCAACATCTGGAGAATGAACCAGAACTGAGCAGGTTTTTTGTTGGTGGAAAAGCGCAGCAGTGAATTTACCTGTAAAAGTTCAATTTCAAGTAGACATTATCAATGTATTGGTCAAAAACTAATGAGCAATGGTAAAATTGGTGATGTAGTGCTGTGATGGCTTTTCTCAGACAACCTCAACCACAGTATAGTGCATAGCCAATAGCTACTGGAAAAGGCAGATGTGTTCAGATCTGTCCTTTATACATTTTCTATAAAAGGCTATTTGATTTTAAATATATAAAGAAAAAAAGCATACATGACATTTTGGCATATTGCAAGAGACAAAACAAAACATCTGTAGGCCTACTGCTGCTATATAACGTGGAAAGTTATGAGAACCGTTAAAGTCACACTAATTAAGAACTGAACTGCAAAAACCAACAGATTTACTTGATCAGCTGTTTTACAACCAAATGTGGAGATAAATGATAAATTGAAGAATTGAAAGATACGTGTGATTGATTTCAAGTCATTTCAATTTAACTGATATCAAATTCAAATGTCAAGGGTTAATTCTTGTGTTCAGGAATTCATATTATTATAAAGCATTTAACTTGTTTTAGGCCCTTCACTCTGAGATGTCTCACTGAAAATGAAATCAATTGCAATTTCCTCACAAACCTTTAGCAATACCTCATATGACATTTCATATTATTTCATATCATTATCTTTTTGTTCATGTTTCTTTAATCTAATTCAGTTGTAAAGTTGTTGTTTCTAAGCAACCGTTTCAGCCGTACGTATATGTTTTCTACAATGAATCTCTTTTCTTGCCCCCGAGAAATTGAATTACACTGTTTGAAACAGAAATAAAATGCATAATTCTGAACTGATCAAATTTTTAATAATGTTACAACACTTTTTTCATCATTAAGATTGCTGATTGGATCATAAACGGCCACAGCAATGAAGAAAAGTGAAAGTGATTGATAATGACTATTATTGTGTTACATGCTCCAAATGTAAAGCACTTTGAGCTGCATTCTGTGTATGAATGGTGCTATACAAATAAAGCTTATTATTATTATTATTATTATTATTATTATTATTATAAGAGGAATATGAGCTAAGTATTACTGTTTATGGCACCTTAACACAATGGGAGGCAAGAATGTGGTGTAACACATCTTTGTAACATGTTCTTTGTATCAAAGAATGTGATGTAACACATCTTTGTACCATGTTCTCTGTATCAAAGAATAACTGACCACTGTTGTTGTGTGGTGGCAATGCACTGCATGGTCTCCAAAGTGTTGAAGACAGAGGCTGAACTGCTATTGGTGGGAATGACAGTGATTGTGGCAGGGGATAATATAGAGACTACTTCGGTTATCTGAACCTGTCATGAGGGTGACTGTGAAGAGTACAGTGTGGAACAATATCATGTTCTGAGGTCTTGGAGTGAAGTGAGCTGGAGGGAGAAGCATCATCAGATACTCAGTCTGGTACTCAACATATGGTGATCATTTTTGGAATGGTTACGGTTTATTTTCCATTATTTCCTACATACTGGACCTTTAATCTACCTATTCAAAGTGCCTGGTTTTTCAATTATTTAATTACCTGTGTTATTAGGTTGACATTGTCTGTAGGCTAGGCCTTTTTTAAATTTATACAGGCAACTATTGGAGTGCTATGATACCCAGATATGTCCTTGCATGATGCTTGAAATTTCCATCCACCCACAAAGCTGTTTTTATACTGCACTTACATACTTGCATCTAGTTCCTTACACATTTATTGAAAGTGCCTGGTTTGCAGTGTTGGGCAAGTTACTTCAAAAGCGTAATGCATTATTTATTGCTTTTGCTTTGCTGTTGCTGTCATCTCAAAGTAATTTGTTACATTACAATATTACTGTCTTTGAATTGTAAGGCATTACACTACATTTACATTACTTTCACCAAAATAACAGGAAATATGGATTTGGTGTTCTCAATAGATCTTCATGTGTTCAATGCAGCTCATTACACTGCAGGAGGTGATGTGGTATGGCATAATGACTGAGCCAGGCTTAAGGCTAACAAAAAAACAATATAATGGTTGCAGTTATGGCTCATGGGACAATGTAGGCCCCAAAGGCCAAAGGTCACTCACAACTTAATATAGTAAAATATAGCCATAGTGAAATGTATGTTGACTTTAAATGGTTCTCATCATTGCTGGTTGCCTTTCCTTCCACTTACAGTGGTGTAGACTTAATGCAAATAGTTTGAGAATAATGGCTACTAGTGCAGCAGATTAATGGCATATTTCAAGAGAATCGTTCAAATTGGTATAGAAGCATGAAATTTGGCACAGATACTCTCTAAGGGTAACTTTTTTTGGGAAAAGGCGCTGGCCACCCAAAAATTCAACATGGCGGCCATTTTTCAAGATGGCCGCTATTTCTGTCAAATGTCATGTCAATTGTTCAAACAGTGATGTAGGCATAACATTTTGTGAAAGTACTCTCTTAAGAATGTTTTTTTTTTTTTGTAAAATGTGCTTGTCCCTCAAAAATTCAAGATGGCAACCATTTTTCAAGATGGCCGCCATTTCTCTTGAATCCTTACATCAATTTTTCAAATGGTGATGCTAGATGTAGTTAGATAGCCGCACCTGAATTGACAGGTTGTGCCAGCACGGGAGAGCCGAGCCAAGGGTAAGCGGGGCAACACATGACTTGTTCATGTAGGCTTACCTGGAAGGTGTACAGATCACACGGGACTTAAATGGCACTGGATGAATGATCTGGCTAGGTGTAGGTGACCCGAACCTAGTTGTATCCCATACTTGAATGTGTACTATGTCTATGATTGAGGTGGTAAAAGGATAACCCCTCGGCCTTAATCAGACAACAATCCCCCAAAATGGCAAATGAAAATCCCATGTCAGCCAAGAGATCAACTGATTGAATGAAATGTTGTCTTTGTCAGACAGACACAAAGGAACCCCTCCTATCACCACCTACCCATCATGTTTCTCAACATGTTTCTCAACATGATGGCTATAAAATGATTGCCACCAACATTCCACTCTTTCACAATAGTGACCAGGGGCCTCATGTACAAAGCTTGCGTACGCACAAAAATACGCTATACCCTATATACCCTATAGCTAGCCACTGCTACGCTCTGTCACTACTGTTTTTTTTTTGTTATTAATTACAGATGATAAAGACGTACGATTATTGCCATTTTGTCAGATAAACACTTCTACCTCGCATTCGCTGGAGATATTTTTTTAATTTTTTTATTAATTTGATGATTTCAATTATTAAACTTTGGAGCAGGTTCGAGTATGAATGGATCCACAAATGAGTTTTTATTGTTATTAATATTGGGGGGATAGGCCATTTTGTCTTCAAGGAGGTCTGCGCCTCGAAAGTGGCCTTCTAGTTAGCATATTAAAATGAGTGTGATTGAGGGAGGAGAGAGGGTGGAGTGTAATGCTCGTGCATGTACACTTAATTTCAGGTTAATTGGGATGTACAAAGAAAGGCTGCGTGGAATGCTGCGTACGCACAGTTTCATAAATCAGGATTTTTTTGTGCGTACGCTACATTTCAGGTTTGCACGTACGCAATGTTTTAGTATGAAATCCACGCAAGTCTTTGTACATGAGGCCCCTGGAGATCCTTGAGAAGTTTGTGGTCCTGCTGTATGATCGATCAAGTACAACTGTCAGTGTAGATGAGGCTAGACTTGACATGTTTGCCCGAAAGCAGAGGCCATGTGAAGCCATTCCTCCAACAAGGGCAGCTCTGCTTCAACACACTAAACGTGCTGCATATCAGGCAGGCTGCATATGGGGTCAAGCAACCCAGTGTCAGTTAGAAGCAGAGTCCTGCTGACTGGAGATGAAAAAAGCTTGGTGAACAATGGGGGGTCTTCTGGACAGCAAATGGACCAGTTGCACAAAGTTGTGAACAGCTAGCCAAGTGTGGCTGCAAATCAGAGTGCATATGCATATATTGCAAATGTGAATAAAAAAGTAACTTTGCAGTGGGCGAGAGCCGATTTCCTGATTCTGGACCATGATGTATATGAACACCTTCCTGGATATGTTGCCCCCAATACAACACTTGCTGACTGCCAAGCAGGGAGGCATTGGCTACCATTTTTAACAGTCTTTATTTTGACTCGACAGGGCACAACCTCTCAAGCTCAGGCTGGACACTCTAACCACAATGCCTTTGAGCTGGCAAAAATGAGAATTTATGTTATTTTTTCAATCCTTCCTTTTCACTCAGTCCCAACAGAGTACACTAATAAAGCAACACTCACTTTGAAAAATGCCTTGAATTTTTGCAATTGCCTTTTTCTAAAAGTGTGGCCGTTAGAATATTTTTGCTAACATGCATGTGTGCATCAGTGTACATACTACCGAAATGATGACCATCTTGGAAAAGGTCTCCCTCTTGAATTTTTTCTTGGCCATCCAGTTTTTTCAAAAAGTGGCCTTAACAGAATATTTGTGGCATATTTTCTGTATCACTTTTTGGAAACAGTGGCAATGAACATAGGACAGGAATGGCAGCCATCTTGAAAAATGGTTTCCATCCTGAATTTTTGAGTGACACATACCTTTTCCCAAAAGAGTGTTCCTTGAAGAGTATTTCTGCCTAATTTTATGCTTGCATCACCATTTGAACAATTGAAATGATTAATATTCGACAGGAATGGTGGCCATCTTTAAAAATGGCGGACATCTTGAATTTTTGAGGGACAAGCATTTTTTTCCCATTAACATTTCCTTTAGAGAGTATTTGTATGAAATTATATGCTTAGATCACTGTTTGAATAATTGATATAATAAGCACTGAATAGCAATGGCGGCCATCTTGAAAAATGGCCGCCATATTGAATTTTTGAGTGGCCACTTTTTCCAAAATAGTGGCCCTTAGAGAGTATCTGTGCCAAATTTCATGCTTCTATACCAAAGTGAACGATTTTTTTACTAATCTGCTGCACTATACGATCTTTGTCTGTAAAAGCAACATTTTAGTTATTCTCACTGCTTGAAATGAGAAGTATAGCCTAACCATGTTAGATTTGTTGCATGAATGGCAGAGATAACTCAAATTCCCTTTCTACAGTCATCTAAACAAGGCAATCAAATTCCAGGACCAGCATAGATTAGTTTTTTAATTCTTGGATAATCCTCTCTGGTGCCAATTGAGCATTTCTCAATTTTGGATTAAAAAGCAAAGTAACTTCAGTTACTGAGAATTGTACAGAGTAAAATATTACTAAAATTGTATTGGTAATGCCTTACATTACTGCATTACAGCAAAACGCAATGCATTACTGTAATTACATTACTTTTTTAATGCATTACTCCCAACACTACTGGTTTGTGGTTGATAGGCTTGTTGTATTGCACTAGCACTTTCTCTCCAAATGTAGCCTATACGTAGCCTATTAGTATTTTAAAATGACATATATTTTGTTTGTGCTATTAATGCGGTGCCGTCAGAATTAGGGTTTAGTTAAAGAGTCAAAGTGAACTTTCCTCTGAAACTTTTAAATTTGTAAGTAATGAAGGCTATTCCATGTCAGAAATTGCCAAGGAACTGAGGATCTCATACAACACTTTAGCAGAAGAGCTGGAGTTGATGGCCCCTGTGCACTGAGCAAAAGGACAAATACACTAGAGCGTCTAGTTGGAGAAACAGACGCCTCACTGGTACTGCCAGCTCCATCAAATAGTACCAACAAATCACCTGTCAATGTCAATGTCAACAGAAGAGATGACTTCAAGATGCTGGCCTACAAGGCTGAGTTGTAAAGCAAAACCCATATCTCAGACTTGTCAACTGAAAGAAAAGGTTAAAAAGAACACAGTCAGTGAGTGGCTTAAGACTGGAAGAAAACTTTAAAATGTTTAGATCACAAAGAAGATCATTTCTGAGATGTAGACTACAACCTCCCTTTGCCAATACAACACTCATATGGCATAGGCCATTGTAAAGTTACAGGCAGCAGTGATTTGTGAGACTGAAATAAATTGCTACAAATTAATTGTATACCTCTTTTTTCACCTTTACCATAAGGGCCCAATAAATGTGGAGGGAATAAATGTGTATAAGTTTCTCAGATGAAAGCATGTTAACTTGGCAGCCATATGTAACATCTCAGGATTTCAGTCAAGATAAGATTCCTATTTACATGTCAAACTTCAGATCTGGGCATATACCAGATTTCACATTATGTCTGGTCAGAATGGCCTGGTCAGTAAACGTAGACAAATTATTGATTATGCCTATAAGCACTAACACATGGTCTTTTCTTAAAACAGGGCAGGATATCTAGTAATTTATCTTAAATAATTAATGATTGGCAATCATCTCAACAATTAATAACTGATAGCCTGATTGATTGATTGTTTGTGTTTATGGTTAGCTATTGTTATTAGCCCTATTTTGTTAAATTATATTTTGTCTATTATTATATTAGTATTTTCTAATCATTATTATTTAATGGCTATATGACATTGTAAGTCGGACAAGATCAACTGCTAGAAACCATAAACATCTTCCCTGTTTAGTGTTAGGCTACACTAGTGCCTATTTTGTGCCTAACTATAGCCAAGTCTATTAGCCTGGAGATTCTAGACCCAAATCCGAAAGATTATGGGTCTGGCCACGAATAATGTAATGGCCCAACTCGAGGGGCGGCACCAAGCATGCATTTGAAAATCTAACTGCACGCAATTGGATAACACTATACGACCAATGTTAACTGAGTGATTCCGGACTTTGACGCAATTGGAAAACACTACGACTGTCATCTGTTTAGCTCGCCTCTGGCCCACCTGTATCAGATACACAGATGTGATTGGTTCCCCGCGATGCAAGGGGCAAAAGTAACGTGCATCATTACTCATTGAAAGAGTCTCTTGCTGAGCAAATTGATATTGTGCTCCCACGAGAACTCTGGATTCCCAGGGTACAAGTCTATATAACACTCAAGTGAAGAAAATGTGCCGTGTAGGCCTACATGTGAAGTAGGCCTATGCTGAAGACCCAGAGGCTCTGTGAAGACCTATCTTATAGTGCCCTCTGCTGGTGTGGAAAGACTAGCCTTGTGTTCATGAGAGATTCATTTCTAAATGTTTTGGTTCGACATAGGCCTATGGCTCAAATGATCTCATCCCCGGATTAATGGCGTCAAACTCACACAGGAATGCTTGTTATCACAAGCATTGTTGACTGTGATCAAGATGACATGCAGAGATAGGGTTTCCTTCAATGCTTGAAATGCTGTCGGCTCACTGGGGGCAGATTTGGCAGTCCACTGCATTTTGCTAATTAGTTCTCTGGCGGGTTGCCAACAAATGCCCCCAATATTTTGCCACTATTGGTCTTAAATCTTTTTCATTTATTCAGTTATACTTCATCCATCATTTTAATAACATTTCATGTCTTTTCTTAATATTCATGACATGTTTGGGGGCAGCCGTGGCCTACTGGTTGGCACTTCGGACCTGTAACCGGAGGGTTGCTGGTTCAAACCCCGACCAGTAGAAAGCGGCTGAAGTGCCCTTGAGCAAGGCACCTAACCCCTCACTGCTCCCCGAGCGCCGCTGTTGATGCAGGCAGCTCACTGCGCCGGGATTAGTGTGTGCTTCACCTCACTATGTGTACACTGTGTGCTGTATGTGTTTCACTAATTCACGGATTAGGGATAAAAGCAGAGACCAAATTTCCCTCACGGTATCAAAAGAGTATTTATACTTAATGTTTGTTTGTATATGTAATGTTCTGTTCATTTTTTGTATTTATTTGTGTAGTTAAATGTAGGGCCTAGGGCCTAGGCTATTTATTTACGTTATTAACGTTAACGTTAGTCCATTGGGAGCTTGCATGGCTAGCTTTTGCCCTGGACCACTGGGTGATGTGCCGCTCTCTTTCTCCCTCCCTCATAAACACGTCCCTGTTTCATAAGTTAGGCTACAGACTAGCTCTCCAGCCTGGAAATGCCTCTCACAACAATATTGCGCTTTTGCCATGCACCAGCACTTTGCTGTTGCACTCCGGCAAATGCCGGTCCTGAATCCTTGTAGCAGGGGGAACAGCAGGGGAGTCTGGGGGCCACCCAAAAGCCAGCTCTGCCGGTGTGCGGAGCTCCCTCCCCAGCATGAGTAGTGCTTGAGTACACGCAGTAGACTCCTGGACCGCTGACCGACACTCCATGAGCACCAGTGGCAGATGCTTGTCCCAGTCTTGGCTATACTGACAGCTCTGATGTCAGTATAGCCAGCTGCTGACCAAGCATGAGGTGAAGTCTCTCCACCAGACCATTGATTTGGGGCAGTAAATGGATGGTACGGGTCAAGCGACATCCAGAAGTGACCCTAATAGAACCCCTGTCTGAGGCGACGGAGCGTCTTGGTCACACCAAAGTGACCTGAACCTGCTGTCCCATGGATGGCTTGTAGCACGGCTGTCTTGAGGCCTGCTGGAACCACCACCTGCCAACGCTCCTCACCTGTAGCGGGCTCTTTCCATGCCCTCTGCAGCACACCATCAACCAGACGCAAAGACTCAAACTTTGACCACAGCCCCTTAGTAGCCCTGTCACCTCTTCCCACGGTGGCCTCTGCTGTGACTCCACCCACCGAAGTACAACTTGCATGTCAGGGTCCAGCTCCTGCTTCTGCCTCCATTCCGTCACTCCCACCGCTTGCAGTTCCCGTGTGTTGTGCGCCAGGCCTATGCACCACAGTAAGGTTGTAGCTCCTCCAACCACCTGGCGACCTGCACCTCCGGCTCCCTGAAAGACATTAACCACTGGAGGGCAGAATGGTCGGTCCTTACAGTGAAAGGCAAGCCGCACAGATAGTACTTAAAGTGGCGCGCGGACAGAACTACTGCCAAGAGCTTACGCCGGGTGACACAGTAGCGCCACTCAGCCTTGTTAAATGCATGGCTGAAATATGCTGCTAAAATGTAAATGTAAATACTTGCGTATACAAGGAATTTGGTCTCTGCATTTATCCCATCCGTGAATTAGTGAACACACAGAGCACACAGTGAACACACAGTGAGGTGAAGCACACACTAAGGGCTTCTACATACCTGACGCACCCGACCGGTAGCGCGACAACGTGATGTCAAAATAACGTAAATCTTGCTGGCGCGCCAGGTTTGAAGCCAGGTAGCCGGTGGCGCACCACTCATTTTTTCAGACGTAGCGACAAAGCGAAACAGGAAGATGGACTAGTTAGAGGGCAAGCGAGAGTTGCAGTGTTTTGTTACAGTCATTGAATTTTTAATAGTTTGCTGGATAAGTTAACAAAGTTACCAGCGAGAGTTGCAACACATGGAATTTAGAGGAAAGAATAGAAACGATTTATTTTTAAACACAGGATATCTATTAAGGCCTGAACAAACTCTCTTTCAACTTCAGGAAATTACACAAACTCAGCCAGCTGCTAGCTAGCTAGCCAGCTAACTAAACTCTTTCAATTATTCAAATTTCCCTCGGGTTGACTAAAGTATCTTATCTATATATCCATCTATCTATCTATCTATCTACCTGTGCACACACCTTGGAAACTAGATGATAATGATGGTAGTTGTGAATAGTAGCAACCAAAGTCTGAAGTACCATCACAGAGGCTAGGTAGCTACTAGTGTTTCTTACTGCAGCTTCTTCTGCTGTGTAACGTAGTTAGCGTTAGTCTTTACACAACAGCGACACCTTGGCGACACGATGCCTCCCCTCAGCTGTGCACCAGGCTGCGACTCATGCGTCCTTCTCAGCGAAAAGATAGTGGAACTCGAAGCCAGAATAGCGACCCTCCATCAGATTGAGGAAGGATGAACAGTTCCTCGACACCTTTCTCTCCGTGAAATAGCGTTACCTCTCTTACACATACAAATGCCAGATGCCCTGATTTCACTCTGTCCTCCAATACTTTAACCATGCCATGCACTAATGCAACTTCTGTCCCTGTTGCCTCTCCCCGGCCTCTGCTGAGAACCAAGCCTGCTCTGCTGGCCAGCTCCACTCCACACCAGCCTGAGCCATGGCGTAGAAGCAAGCATCACAAGCCGCGGACAGGCCGGTCCGGACGGCACTCAGGCCCAGCCCAACCTATCACGACTGGAAAATGCTATGCCATTCTGACCGAGGATGAGGCCCCTCCAGCCCGAGACAACCATCCTGGTCCCTCCTCAAAGTCGGCGCCCCCCCGACCCCCCCCTCCCCGGACCTCATCAACCTCCACCCTGGTCATCGGCAGTTCCATGGTTAGAGACCTCTGCATTCCCCCATCATGTAGCGGTCCCTCCAAGGTCTACTGCTTCCCTGGTGCCAAGGTCCTTGACATCCAGCAGAAACTCCCAAGCATCCTGGCCCGCCACACCAAGGTCAACAACATCATGCATTACCGTGGGCCTGAGCGACATCAGAGATAAGCAGTCAGTAGCACTGCAGGAAAACTACAAAACTCTCATCACCACTCTGATGGGCACAGAAAAACGGCTTTGTCATCTCTGGGCCTCTCCTACCTACAGAAAAGGTGCTGAGAGATGGTCCAGACTGTTCGATCTCCACACCTGGCTCAAAAGCGCTACTGCGCTTCCCTAAGCATCCCCTATGTCAACAACTGGGGCTTGTTCTGGGAGGCCCAGTATGCTGAAGCGTGATGGTCTCCACCCAAACCAACATGGAGCCAGGCTACTCTCTGACAACATAAGCGTCCACACTGAGACATTGACATTCTGTAGAAAATATTACAGATTCCAGCCCCCAGGTATTGATTCGAATGGCATTATACATGTGGATGGGTCTGAGAATGTTTTCTGCAGGGTAACATACAATACTACTACCATAGATCAAGCTGTGTCATGCAATAGCATGACTTATGCTTATAGTTCTATTCAACGTTGATTTCTACCCAGCGTTATAGTAAAAAAAAGAAAAAGACAAATTTAAAACTAGAAACCTAACAAATATTCTTTCCATACCTCAGCATATTCCTCAAAAGCCAGAGGCATTTTCAGCTAACATGGGTTTACTAAATATAGGTGCACTTACTACCAAAACCTTTGCAATCAATGATTTTATTAGTGAAAAAAATTGGATTTTCTGTTTCTTGTTGAAACCTGGCTGACTTCAGACAGCGAAGCTGTTCTTGTTGAGACTTGTCCCCAAATTATAATTTCTTCCACTCAATTAGACAAGGCAAACGAGGTGGTGGAATTGCCTCCATTCTCTCAAACAAATATAGTTGCACAAAAGAGTCAACTTTGGCGAATTCGCTTCCTTTGAGTATATTGCCCTCACTCTGAAGGCTGACCCAGTTGTACTTCTATTAACCTTATACCGCCCTCTAAACTA
Source organism: Alosa alosa (assembly GCF_017589495.1). Lineage (NCBI taxonomy): Eukaryota > Metazoa > Chordata > Actinopteri > Clupeiformes > Clupeidae > Alosa > Alosa alosa. Next base: position 36,016,526 of record NC_063195.1, on the reverse strand, counting down.
TGGACTGGCTTTCTCGACCAGTTTTCTGAACTTATGTAAGCTCATCATCACTAGCTATGATGGGATAATTGTAAATGGCGACTTCAATATTCATGTCAATAAGACAACTGATGCTAAAGCCAGTAAGTTCCTTAATGTGTTGGACAGTTTAGAGCTAAAGCAGCATGTTACAGGACCCACCCACAACCTTGGCAACACCCTCGATCTAGTCATTTCCAGAGGGATAGAAGTCACAGACTTATCAGTAAATGATATAAATATGTCTGATCATCATTGTGTATCTTTTAATATTGTACTACATACTCCAAAAATTCATCCCGAAATTGCAATCAAATCGCGACTCTTGGACATTAGAGCAGAACAGCAGTTCATAGCTCTTATAGACTCCATAAATTTAGATATTTTACATCATCCCATTGATCAAATGGTAGAGGCTCTTAATCGTGAATTAGGCTCTGCTTGACAGAGTGGCACCCTTAAAGACTAAAAAAGGCCCTGTAGCAAACTGACACCTTGGATGAGCGAAAATATCCATGATCTAAAAAAGATCATGTAGGAAAGCTGAGAGAACATGGAGAAAAACTAAGTTACAGGTTCACCGTGCCATTCTAAAAGAAAAAATTGCAAATTATAATAGAGCTATTCGAATGAGAGGAGGAACCACTTCTCTAAGGTAATTGCTGAAAACAGTAGAAACTCTAGGGTGTTGTTCTCTACCATTGATAGGCTATTGCATCAAACACCTTTTGACACACTCAGTCAGGCATCCTCTCTAAGATCACGAAGAAGAATTTGCAGACTTCTTCAAAAACAAAGTCATTTCTATAAGGGAGGCTATTGGTAACACAAGTAATATGTTTGATAGTACACCCAAAAACAGCCCCCAAAATTAAGGTCCTTTAGCACTATTACTCAATCTGAGCTTGGTAAAATTATAACTCAAACCGGCTCTTCAACATGTGTTTTAGATCCAATCCCTACTACATTCCTCAAAAAAAAGTATATGAAGGCTTAGCTCCCTTTTTTCTCAAGGTAATAAATACCTCATTAGAAACAGGTATATTTCCAACTGCTTTTAAAACCGCTGTTGTGAAACCTTTACTTAAAAGTCAAAACTTGACCATACCAATCTGAGCAACTACAGGCCTATATCAAATCTATCGTTTTTTGAGCAAAGTACTTGAAAAAGTTGTTTGCAATCAGTTAAATACCTTCCTCAACGAAAACAGTATCCTTGAAAAAAAATTCCAATCAGGTTTTAGATCAAATCACAGCACAGAAACGGCTCTAGTAAAGATAGTCAATGATCTCAGACTAGCTACCGACTCAAACAAAGTCTCAATCCTTATTCTTCTGGATTTGAGTCGCGGCATTTGACACCATTGATCATAGCATCCTAATTCACCGCCTTGCAAAGTGGGTGGGTCTCTCTGATAATGCTCTAAACTGGTTTCAAACCTACATTACTGGCAGAGATTTTATATCAGTCTAGGAGATCATGTATCTGAAAAACATGACTTGCCTTTTGGTGTGGCCCAGGGAGCTGCCTTGGTCCCCTGCTATTTTCTCTATATATGCTCCCATTGGGAAACGTCATAAGTCAGCATAATGTAAACTTCCACAGCTCATGAATGATACCCAATTGTATCTTTCTGTGGAGCCAACTAACCCAGATGGCCTTTGCTCCCTCACTGCATGCCTAACCTCCATTAATCAGTGGATGAGCAAAAACTTTTGAAACTAAATGATGACAAAACAGAGGTACTTCTGGTTGGACCAAAACTAAAAGCGAGATATTATTCTTAGTAATCTGGGGAACTTGGCACACCAGGTCAAACCAAAAGTAACAAGCCTCGGTGTCATCTTAGATGCAGAGTTAAGTTTTAAGCCCCATATCAGTAAAGTTACTCAGACAGCCTATTTCCACTTGAGAAACATTGCCAAAGTCGCGGCCCTTTTTAACTCAACAAGATGCAGAAAAGCTAATTCACGCCTTTATCACTAGCAGGTTAGACTACTGCAATGCACTTTTCACTGGTCTTCCCAAAAAACATCTAAAGAAATTGGCACTCATACAGAACTCTGCGGCTAGACTTTTAACTAAGACTAAGAAGAGAACACATCACCCTGTGTTGGCTGAACTGCACTGGCTCCCTATTTCCTATAGAATTGATTTTAAGGTTATGTTAATTACTTACAAAGCTCTGAATGGCATAGCACCTTCATATATCTCTGAGCTTTTAATATCTTATCAACCACAAAGGAAACTTAGATCATCCAATTCTAATCTTTTAATGCATTACCCAAAGTGCTCCACAAACAAAGTGGAGAAGCTGCGTTTATCCATTATGCCCCAAACTATGGAACACCCTGCCTCTGTACATCAAGCAGGCGAGTTCAGTAAATATTTTTAAAAAAAAGATCTGAAAACATACCTGTACAGGAAAGCTTTTAGTTAACTCATCTTATCCTGTAGACTACATTTTCAGATTATTCTACATCTGCTACTATTGGAGGGAGCCAGCCAGCCAGAAGCGGATGGGCTCCCCTATTAAGTCAGGTTCTGCTCAAGGTTTCTTCCTGGAATATGGGAGTTTTTCCTTGCCACAGTTGCCATATGGCGTGCTTGTGGGGGTAAGAGGGTTAAGGCTGCCAGTCTTATGGCGTCATTTTCTATATTTTTGATATGTTGCTGAGTATAACATAAACAGCAAAGAAAAGTGATTGATAATGACTGACTGACTATTATTGTGTTACATGTTTCAAATGTAAAGCACTTTGAGCTGCATTCTGTGTATGAAAGGTGCTATACAAATAAAGCTTTATTATTATTATTATTATTATTACCTCTGTTCAGGAGAATATTGCAACTAGTGTCGCGACCACCACGCGCGAGTATAAATGGTTACGTCGCTTCTGTGACGTCACATTGTCGCGCTACTGGTCGGGTGCGTCGAGTATGTGGGATGTTTAACCCGGAGCAGTGAGCTGCCTTGCTACACCGGCGCTCGGGGAGCAGCGAGGGGTTAGGTGCCTTGCTCAAGGGCACCTCAGCCATGGATGTGGGATGGGAGAACAGTACTGTACCACAGACTGCACTTTGTCCCTCACCGTGCTGATGCCTTGTTCTCCCACTCCGTGTCCCAGAAAAGTCACTTCCTGCCGCATAAAATGACACTTGTCTGGGTGGAGTTTCAGGCCAACTGTCCGAATCTTCTCCAGTACACGGTGCAATGACCCCAGAGCAGCTTCGAAAGAGGCCCTGGGTGCCAGGATATCACCCAGATACACCAGGCATTCCTGGAGTGGAATGCCAGCCAGCACACAGTCCAATAGTCTGGCAAAGGAGGCAGGAGCATTGCACAAACCAAAACTAAGCACTTTAAACTGTCAGAGTCCACGTCCAGTACAAAAAGCAGTCTTTGGTCTGGTGCTAAGTGATAGTGGCACTTGGTAATAGCCAGACCGGAGGTCGAGTGATGTAAACCAGGCAGAGCCAGAGACTGAGTCCAGAGACTCATCCATGCGGGGTAATGGGTATGAGTCTTTCATTGTCACTCCATTCAGTGACCTGTAATCAGAGCACAGGCGCCACTCACCATTCTTTTTGGGGACCATGACCACCGCAGCTGCCCAGGGGCTGTCTGATGGCTCAATGATGCCTGCCTGCAGCATGCTCCAGACAGCTTTGTCACACGCCTTCTGATGTGCCAGCGGAAGCCGACGAGGACGACACTTTATCGGGTGGGCGTCTCCTGTATCAATATCAAAATCATGCTCCACCAGCTGAGTTTGTCCGACCTCATCCTCCTTCAGCGCAAAGCTGTCCTTGATCTCCCTCCAGATCTTCCTTATGGCAGACTGTGACACCTCCTCCTCCGTCTGGGGCAGCCAAGCTGGGGACAAGTAACCCAAGCTGGTGGAGGCTGGCACTGTCAGTGGGCATGAATATAAGTTGACCTCCGTCTCCACCTGAGAAGGAGATGACTGAAAGTTGACACTATGGAAGGTATGCTGGCTGACAGAACAGGCGTTATGAAGACCTGAGGGGTTTTAGGGAAAGTGGGTGTTGCCTGGGGCTCTGCAGTAAAGAGTTCTCGCGCAGGCAAGGTGGTGAGGGAAGCAGCTGTTGATGTCATGACTGCCAACATGATGTCAGGCCCACCCTGGAATCTCACACATGCCTCATCCCAGGTCCAGCTGGCACTCTGTAGCCTTTAGTAAATCCAGTCCCAATATACATGGGTCCTGCATGCCTGCCACCCATACGGGGTGGCGAATGGCTTTGCCCTCCACAGTCAGAGTCAGCATCCCTTTACCCTTCATGGGTGCCAGCCCGCCCGTGACTGTGCACAGCTGCACAGTGGTGGGCTCTAACTGAGTCCACATCCAGTCTTACCAGTGTCACTGTTGAGCCAGTGTCCATGAGGGCAGAGAAGAGGATCCCCTCTATGGTCACAGGGATATGGCAAAAATCCACGACACAAGTTCGCCCGACCACCATCACAGGCTCTGAGGGGATGTTGTCGTCTGCTTCAGGGGGAAGTGGTGACTGACTCTGAGGATGAGGCTGGGGTCCGCACCGCCTCCCTTATGCGGACCCCGCATCGTTTCCTGGGCACCTCCTCAGGTGCTGTTTCACAGGAATCACTCACACAGGCTTTTCTTGGTCCATATCAGTCCCCATCGCCGCTTTGGCTGTAGGCATACCCTCCTTGTGGCTGCCTCCAGCTAATGTGGTGATTTTATTTGATCATATACATGTGTATGTATGCTGATTTGATTTACCAGAAAATTGATGTAATACTGTTTGTAAAATGTCATGCAACATTTGCTGAAAAATTATGAGACTAAGTCATAAGACTGGACTGTCTGGAAGTCGTAAGATTGAAATGTCAAGGCAGGTAAAAAAAGAGGAAGTACAATTAGGTGACAGTGCTTCACAGAGCCAAAACGAATACAGGCCCTACCTAGCAACAAGTAATTACACACAGAACCTGGCCAATACATATTTTTAATGTCTAAATGAGGAGGAGTTTCCACCAATGTCTCAAGATTGAAAAGGCAGGACTGTCTGGAAATCATGAAACTAAGTCATAAGATTGAAATGTCAAGGCAGGTAAAAAGAGGAAGTAGAATTAGGTGAAAGTGACACACAGAGCCAAAACGAATACAGACCTTACCTAGCAACAAGTAATTACACATAGAACCTGGCCAATACATATTTTTAATGTCTAAATGAGGAGGAGTTTCCACCAATATCCCAAGTTCAAGAAACGTTTTGATTGGCTAAAAAGGGGCCTGGGTTCTTAGGAGAAAGAGACATCTCCCAGGCCCCTAGAAGATCAGATCTCATCGGGGAAGCAGCTGTTACCCATCGCTCTCTTTCCTGACGGTCCAGTCCTGACGCTGTTAGAATTGTATCTTCACTGCAAGACGGCAAATAAAGAATCAACAGTCTTCAGCATCTCTCGTCTTGGTGTTCTCCTTCGGGTCCTTTGAGTGCTTATTGAGATTGGAGGTTCGAGAAAGTGGTTAATTTTCCACGACAGATCTGGAGGTTCTCTACCGAGATTTGAAAGGATTCAACAAGGGAAGCGGTTCCGTCCCGGGTGAAGCAGACTTCTCCAGTGCAGCGTTCCAAAGGGCCCAAAGGTAGGCGTTTTCCTTGCATTAGGGAAGGCTGTACTGGTGGAGTCGGTGGTAAAGGGCTGAGAGTCCTCAAAAGAATAGTGGAGACACAGGACGGAGATTGGGTTGTACTGTTGATCCTAAAAGCGTTTTTAAGGAGAAAACTGTTGTGTGTAAAGGAAGCATGGGCTGCCCTGAGTTAAATGTGTTAAGGCTAGTCGGAAAATTGCATCATTAGTCGTGAGTTAAATGTGGGTAAAAGGAGCACGCAGTGCCCTGAAATAGTGTTGTACTGTACTTAGTTTTCGAGATCTCTTGTATGGGAGAAAACTAAAATAGTGTTGTATTTTTCAAATGTGTAAAAATGAGCTAATAAGTGAATTACAATATTAACTGTGAGTTAAGTGTGTAAACTGTTCTGAACAAGGAGTAATGAACAAAATATATTTTATGGTAATCTGTTGTTTCTGTAATAACTAACAGTGTACGCTGTGTTTTTCTTTTTTGTTGCATGGGCATGGACCCACAATAGATGCCAGGAAAGCGCATACACACAATTGAAATTGAGGAGCTCGACGGGGAGGAGAGGATTTAGAGACAGGGGACATCAACCACATCCCTTTGAAACCGCCATTGCTCTAATAAATAAAGGAAAAATAAAGCCAATAAACATACTTGACTGAAATAAAATAAAAGGTTAAAAGGTAATTTTGAGTAAAGAGACAGTATTAAAGAAAAATAGGGACACAAAAGTTCTATCAATAGAACAATACCTAAAATAAAGTGATACAATAAAATAACAATAAAAGTAAAAGGAAGAGCCTAGAGGGAAATTAACACAATAGGGCCCACCAATAGCGAATGAACCTAGAAGGACATTGGCATTTAGTTTTCACCCAACTGCAGGAGAATAGATGGTACATTTATGCAATAAATTCTGAGGGCCGTATAGGTAGGCTCTATCAGTGTGATAACTATATAGAATTATTAGAGAGGGTAGGGCACTTGACAAGGAGAGTTTACTCATCAGTGTTAGGGACACCTATGGACACAAGAAGTGACGATAGCGATACATTGGAGTAATTGGAAAAGAACTGAAAGTAAAAGACTCAGAAATTTACTAGGTAGGACCAAGAGAGATTTTAAAAGAAGTATATGGAACAGGGACAACATAACGTGATCTGGACCATAGATATTACTGAATACGACGAACACGACTGGGAAATAAGCGTCAGAAACCGAGAAGATCAGGAACACGTGGAGTACATGGGTCGGTACCCCTTTGGGTGCAGTTTTCCTTTCAGGTGCAGATACCGGGACAAAATAGACGTGGTGGCAACACTTCCCCTGGTGGAAGGATTGACCCCTCACACCCTGCCGGAGATAGAACATGAGGGACCGCAGCCCCAAGCAGCTGGAAGAGAAGAAGGAGCAACGTCTGGCGATCCGGAAATAAAGGAGAGGTGGACAATAAAGATCACCGAACACAGAAATAGCGGGTGGAGCGTGAGCGTTGTAAACGACAAGGGAGAGGCATTCGAAGGAGTAAGAGCTGAACTGAATACTGTCCTCGACGATTGGGGAGACGTAGCGTACGCCATACTATACACAACAAGTGTATTTGTGTTTGGACGTGCAAGCCCCACTGGTGATCAGAGGAATCACGCTGGAAGGGACCTGCGCGGAAGTCCTGAAAGAAGTGAAGAGAATCAGAAGGGAACAGGCTAACCCCCGGCCGGGGCCGCCACCACCCTCACCGGCGTCCGTGCGATCAACATCATCCCTCATCGATTTGTCAAGGGTGTCCCCCACAGAGCCAGCGCCCCCAGGACTCCCTCTAGGGAACACAGGGCGAAGGGAACAAGGGGATCGAGCTGTAAGAGACACAGAGGAACAGGTAGTGGAAAAGCACCAAGCAGCCAGAAGGCACCACTGGAGAAACGATAAACTCCTCATGACCGTCCCAGGAGGAGTGGACGAAGAGGACCAAGAAGTGGAACAGACTCCAGACAACGAAGAAGAAGTACAGAGAGAAAGGTGCATAGACCTATGGTACAACATAGAAACAGTCATGGAAGGTTGGAGTAAGGTGATCATTTACGAGGAGGAACCGGCAATTAGGGGAAGAGTCGCCCCCCCACTGTAAGAATGGGGGCGTAATGGAGGAAGAATACAGGAAACTCCTGCAGGAGACCCTCGCCAAACTGGAACAAAGAAGAAAGGGTGGAAAGCCATGCCTATTGACCTTTGAGGTAAACCCCGGTTCAACAAGAAGAGGAGATGTTCACAGATGAAGAGTACGGTCAGGCCAGCTCAGATGAAGAAGAGGAGCAGGTAAACACTCCTAGGAGTGAAGATGACGAGCCATCAGAAACAGGGAAACTACATATGAACCCCCACAACAACAGTGGCAACAACCGAGAGGCAGAGGAGGATTCCGCCCAGGGAGAGGTGGACAAGGTAGACGAGGTTATGGAAGAGGACAGTACCAAGACCAACAGAATCAAGGAAATAGCATACAATGTTGGACGTGCGGAGGAACAGGACACGTCTCCAGGGAATGCCCAACAAGATCCAGAGGCCAGAATAACCAAAGAGGACGAGCATACCAAGGACAAGTGCAAAAGGAAAATAATGTTCCCCAACAAGGAGGAGCCCCACAGCAGAAGCAGGCACCCTCTGGCCCAGTCTCCCCCTACTAGCCGATGCTGCAGGTTCTGATAGAGGACATCGAAGTTAAATGCTTAGTAGATACAGGGGCAATGTACACTTGTCTTCACCCAAGAGATGCCCAACACCTCCCCAGGTCTTCAGGAAAATTTATGAAGACAGTGGGTTTCTCGGGAAAAACGCAGCTGATACCAATGACAGCCCCAGTATCGATTCAAATAGAGGACAAGGAAATCAGAATACCAGTCTTGATAGCAGAGCACACACCTGTCAACCTGTTGGGGCGGGATGCACTGTGCAACTTGAGACTCCAAATTGAGTGTTCCCCATCAGGAGTGCAGTTAACGGGATTGGCAACTCAAATGGCCCTAAGAATAATTGCCCCATCACAAATTGAGACTCATCAAGTTTACTGAATTGGACAATTGGAACCAGACATGGAGCGAGTCATCTACAATGAGCATGCCTTTCAAATAAATAGCCTTCATGCTCGCCTGAGGGCGCCAAGATGCCCTTTTCACTGCACGATAAAATTCGACCAAACTCCAAACAGAGAGAGAGGAAGTGTAATGAGGAAATTAAGAAGTGGGGACGCATCCCACTTGACATACACGCGCTAGTGGTGGCCAAGGAAGGAGTTGCCGCTCAGGTGAAGTTTGTGAAAGGAAGGGACCTGGGCGTGATCTTTGATATGCCTGGAACGATGCCACATATCACTCTGAGAGTGGCCCGAGGCCACAGAGCAAGAGAGATGGGCCCAGTAATGCAAGAGGCTCGATGCAGCGAGTGGAAGGACACAGAGAATGATCAACTCCAGACGACTGTAAGCTGTGAAGGAGAGCCAATGTTCAGAATAAAGTTAGATAACCCGGTCACTGTGTGGGGAGTTCCCCAAGTAATCGAGATCATGGACACAGAACCACAGGAGGTAGAGGAGATACCCTACACCAAAGGGTGTCCATATGGGAATCAATTTAGTCTCTACCGCCTATTCCCAGGAGCGGGGCGCCATTGCTGGGACAAAACGAGACACACGCCATTCGACAAAGAGGACAGAAAATGGAGTGCGTACATGCAACACTTGTCATGGTGCCCTAAGGAGATTGCTGTGCAACCAGCACAGGTCTCAGAGGGACATCAAGACGAACGACTCTAAAGGAGGTCCGCGACATACCCTACGTCAAGGCATGCCCTTATGGCAACCCATACTGCATGTATGGCCTACTACGAGGGATAGGGTACCGATGTTGGGATAAGAAGAACCATGTACCCCTTAACAAATCTGACCCAGAGTGGGAAAGGTATATGAAACCTTGTTTGGACAATGAAACAGGTGAAAAGACAGGGAGGCTGGGACCGGCCCCCTGGAAGATGATGATGCTGCAGGAGGCGACGGAGACAGACGAAGAACGTACAGAGAGGATACTAAGACAAGGAGACATGTGAAAAGGATACAGCCTACGTGTTGACTGTTCTGGCCGAAGGGGGGTACAAGGCATCAAGAAAGAAGCTACAATTTGCACAGCCCCAGGTGATCTACTTAGGTCGCCTGATCTTACACGGGCACAAGGGCATCACCCCAGAACACATCGAAGCCAAGGCACCAAAGCCAGACACCATGAAACAGATGATGTCGTTTATAGGACTCATAGGATTCAGCAGTGATTGGGTGGAGTGCTATGAGCAAAAGATACGACGAGTTACTACGAGCTATGATCATACAGGCTGGGACCAGCCATCTGAAGAACCGCCTCACATGGACAGTGGACAGCACTGAGGTGTTTGAACGCATCAAAATAGAGCTACAGCAAGCGCCTGCGCTTGCATTACCTGATTACGGAAAACCATTCCACCTGTACGTGTCCGTCAGGAAAGAGCCAGAGAAGGATGCCTATATGACAGCAATCGTGGCACAGACCCAGTGCCATGGGAGAGGCAAACAAGCAATTCCACACTACAGCTCTAAGCTGGACACGGTGGCTCAAGGCTAGCCACCATACTTCCAGGGACTGGAGGCTGTGTATTCTGCATATGTCAAGGCTTCCAGTATCACCATAGAATAGCCAGTGATAATACACACCAGTCACGCTATAGCGCAGCTGGTTGAGTAGGGGAAGTTCTGCGTGACCGACCCCTTGACGACGTGAACGACGTGAACGACCCCTTGTGTTGTGCGCTATGTCAGAGGGCTAGCTGTCCTATATGCTGAGATAAGCCCTGTGAGGCTAGGTATCCACCAAGCGTAGTTGACCGTTTCTTCACAGACAATGACACAATCATACAAGCTCCAGTGGTAGCTCGAACCTTACCTGACGGACGAACACTTAGAATCGTTGACCCTATGGTTCAACTTAGTGACATAAAGGACGCGCAAGACGCAGCATCCAATACCGAAAAAACGCTATGGGAGGATAGAGATGCGTCGAGAGATAGAAACGGCGTGTGGAGAAGCCATGACGGAAGGGTGGTGGCCCCCAACCGGCTCCTTGACCTCCTCATCCATGATGCGCATGATGTAGATCATTGCGCAAGGGGGGAGGTCAGACGGCAGATACTTGACAAGGGGTTCTGGGCCCCACACCTTCATGATCGGATCAATCATGTGTTAAAAAATTGCCATACCTGCGCCACTCACAATTACAGAAACAACATAACAGTAGGCATAGGACCACGGCCCCTGGGACACGTCCCACTCCCAGAGGGACCGTTCAAACACCTGGTAATGGACTATATCGACATGGGTCGAACGGTAAACACATACAAACACGTGTTGGTGATAATATGTCATTACTCACGATGGGTAGAAGCCTGCCCGAGCAGGGGGCAGGATGAGAAAACTGTAATTCGGTTCCTAGCAAGAGAAGTAATACCCAGATTTGGGATCCCAGAGACAGTCAGCAGCGACAATGGCAAAGCGTTTACGGCTAATACATTGAAGAAAATCGCACAAGCGCTATGCATCAAAACTATCGCCGGCTCCTGCTGATGGCCCTGGGTGTAATATTCCTAGAGAGCCTGCTGTTTTCCCTCCCCTATCTGTATCTGCAGGTGCTGGTGATACTGGAGCCGAGTCAGGCCGTAGGAGAAGGAGGGGACGTGCACCCGAGGTTGAAGCCGCTCCCGAATCCCAGGTATCCGGACCTGCCCCGGCCACAACCCCAACCGGCAACGACCTACCAGCTGGCCATGCAACCCACTTCCCCGCCACAGACACACACGGTCCCATAAGGAGTCACGCCAAAGAAGCACCGAGGCCAGAAGAAGCACCACCGTCACCGACGCCACCACCACACCTTCAAGGGTACAACACCATCAACCTCAGAGATTTCCTTGATGACTGGAACCACTCCTATCCGACCGACGCCTCCGCCAACGACCAAAGGAGAGTACAGCCATCTGCCGCAGACAAGCACGAGACTTTGACTCCCTCAGGCTTCCCAATCTCCTTTCGCCTCCCCCCCGGACACCTCCTCAACAGGACCCGCAACTTCCTGCTGAACGTGTGGAGAGGCCTACAGACCCAGGGCACATCACGGGTGGCCCCCACTTCGGGGACGACCACCCAGGAACCAGTCAAGAAACAAGACAAATACTCCAGAGAGTCAACCAACAAGGATTCCCTGGTGCTCATTGGGGAAAGTACGGGGAGATCTACGACTAGCCCCTCCAAGGTTCCCCAGAAAACGACGAAAGCGACCCAGGGAGAGCAGACCATCACCTCCAATGACGCTCTGCGAGGAGACGGAGAGGAGTTGTTCAGCGACAGTGCCCTAGACATAGACAATGTTCTGTACTTAAAGTCAGGAGTCAGGAGAGGATATGCATACATTAGAACCAGAGACATTGGAGAATAATGAGCACACCCTGGTGCCAAACAATGTGACGACTGGAAATGATACGGAACACACCCTGGTACCAGACAACGTGAAGACCCAAAACGATACAGAAAGTAGAACTATCATCATAATCATAACATATATGTATGAGTAAAAAATAAATAGAATAACGAAAAAAGGCAAGGCTACAAGACTACATTTAAATTCCAAGTGAAGGAACTACGGTAACACTTGACAGTATCGATATAAGAGTGACATAACACTGTCATGAACACATGACACTGTCATGACACATTGTTACGGTCAGGTTGAGGGATAACACACACTGATGAATGGCTGCCTGAGGACCAGCTGACTGCTGGGCGTGGCAGGCGCAATGTTTTAAAAATTGATTACAGGTGGATACCTGGAGGAGCGCAAAAACGCCAGCCTCGCCGCAGGTGTTTGAAAGTGTGCACGCTACTCGCCAATGCTGTCTAGGATTACCTGTTTCTCCGACGTCCCCTCGGACTACTGTGATTTTTGTTTATGGTTGTACAACGTTTTCGTCTGGCACCCGGACTTTACTAACAAAACTTGAACTCCTAAACTGAACAACCGATTTCAAACAACAAATATTATAGTAAATCAGGTAAGCTGGGTTTTGGGTTGTTTTTGCGTTTGACTTTGGCATTCGCGGAATTTGCGTCTGTGGGTCGCAGGGTGAACCCTCGGTTGTAACACACATGAACTCTAACCTTAACCCTAATCCTAACCTCTAACCCTAATCCTAACCGTAACCTTAACCCTACCCCTACCCCTAACCCTAACCCTAACCCTAAACCTAACCCTAATCCTATGTTTATGACTTGTTTATGACACATTCATGACAGTCATGTCACTCTTATGTCGATACTGTCAAGTAAAGTGTAACCGGAACTACTATGCCATGAGCGTGTGGTTATCAGTACCATAGCAACGCCAACTTCCACTCGGATTGTCAACGAGGCCATTGACTGTCGTATGATGTGCCCTTCACATTAGCACAGTTCAATTTTTTAACGTGTCCGGATGACTAACGGATCCAATTTTTTTTCGCACCGCACTCATTCGCATCGGTTCGGACCCATTCGCATGCAGTCTACGAATCTCTTCCGGTCGTTTCGCAGACGTATCTACTGTGCTAATGTGAAGGGGGTGTTATACTCCAGTTGTCAATGGAGAAATTGTATTGAATTCTTACGTCCGGAATCAGCAGTGGGCGGGACTGTTGCAGTCTAGTAGACATGAGGTCAAGAGGGATCTTCGCAGACACAGAGGGAGAGTGGTGGGCGGGGTTGCAGGGAATGGGTGACATACAGCAGAGAAAGGAGCAAACATGGGCACGTCTTTTGGGAAGAAACGCAGCATATCATCAAACTATATTGCCTAGGCCTAAGCAATTTTGTCTAATCTAAACTACACGCATTATGAAAAATCTCATTCACTCATACACAATCTGAACACTTATCACTGGTGTTTTCACTTATTAATAGCTCATCTATCTGAGTGAGGAGTTGTGCTCGTTAGAATCAGCTGTTTTAGAGAATGGTTGGAGTGTGAGACCTGGGTACCTGCCCACACAGTTTGAGAGCACATTTTCATGATTTTGAAGCCTTTTTAACAAACTTGTTTGATTGGTAATTCATGTTTTTCTGACTGATTAATGATACAAGGGATACAAGGGATACAAGGAAGTTTATTGTCACATGCATGTAGTTACTGGAAGTAAGAAATGCAGTGGTGTCAGCCTATTTGTGCATTTATGGGGGTAAAAGTGCAGTAGAAGGGGTTTAGTAGATTAAGTGGCAAGGGCTGCATAAGAAAGGTGGGGAGGATTGGGATTGGGCGGGGGCACCAACAAGGAGCACCCAAGAGCAACAGGGGGCAGAAAGGCTGGGCAATCAAGGACATGGGTAGATAGATGGAGGAGAAAAATAATAAATAAAAAGTTCTATGGAGATGTGCAAAAGTTGGAGAAAGTCAGATATGTGAGTGTGTGTGTGTGTGTGTGTGTGTTTTGACGTGTGATGAAATAAGAAAATAAATAAAAGGTCTGTAGCATAGGGAGAGGGATGTAAAAAGTGCTAAAAAAGTCATGTAGGTGTGTGTGTGGGGTCATGAGTGCTGAGGAGTAAATGAGTGCAAAGTCAGTATAGTGTGAGTTCAGAGTTGGGAAATGTTTGAGAGTGCTGAGGAGTGAATGTGTGCAAAGTCAGTATAGTGTGAGTTCAGAGTTTGGATGGCCTGGGGATAAAAACTTCTCCTGAGTCTCTCAGTTCTGGCTTTGTGACTACATAGGCGTCTTCTTGATTTCAGCGGTAGGAATAATCCATTGTTAGGATGAGAAGAGTCCTTCAGAATCTTTTGGCCTCTTAGGAGTACTCTTCTGGAATAGATATCTTGTAGAGCAGGGAGTTGAGTTCTTATAGTACGTTCAGCTGAGCGCACTACTCTCTGCAGAGTACTACAATCTCTAACTGTGGAGTTCCCATACCAGGTGATGATGCTACCAGTTAGAACACTCTCAACTGCTGAAGTGTAGATGGCCTTCATGATGGATGTAGAAACTTTGAATTTCCTTAGCTGACGAAGGAAGTAGAGTCATTGTCTGGACTTCTTCAGAACATATTGAGTGTTAACAGTCCATGTTAAGTCTTCAGTCTTCTCTACAGGTTGCCCGCTGATCATTAGTGGGGTGTAACTGTAGTTCTGCTGCTGCCTTCTGTAATCCACTACCATTTCCTTGGTTTTAGTGATATTCAGTGTCAAGCTGTTAGATTGACACCACTGTACCACCTCATCAACCTGATCCAAGTAGAGCTGTTCATTGTTGTTACTAATCAGGCCCAAGATCACTGTGTCATCTGCAAACTTGATGATGGAGGTATGACTACTGTTGGCTTTGCAGTCATGTGTGTAGATGTTGTACAGCAGTGGACTCAAAACACAGCCTTGGGGAGCACCAGTGCTGATGGTTAATGAGTCAGATGTCAGACCCCCACTCTAACCACTTGTGAGCGGTTGGTGAGGAAGTCAAATATCCAGTGACACAGGGTGGTGTTCAGTCCTAAGGCCTTCATCTTTGTGACCAAGGTGAGAGGTACTATCGTGTTGAATGCTGAACTAAAGTCAATGAACAGCATCCTCACATAAATCCCATTCCCCTCCTCCAGGTGAGTTAAGGTGGTGTGCATGAGGTGTGCATGACACCCCTTTCTGTGACGTCACAAACACAATATTTGGTTTACAGCGATTTTAAAAGCAAGTTTGGCCAGTTCACCCAGTCTGCTTTGACAGACGTCATGTTTTCAACTGATCTGACCTGCCCATTCTTCACACAAGCTTACATCACAGACCACTTGGAGGTGCAAAGAATATCAGATTTTTGGTTGATTTGACCATCGAACTTCGAAACAGGCACCTCATACATCATAGGAGTGGTTAACATCAAAAAATCTTGACTGAAGTAATTCAGCACCTTCAACATGTTTAGTGTTCTAGACTTAGTGAACACACATGAATTGCTATAAAAATTGTTCTTTCAAGTCAAGTCGGCTTTTATTGTCAATTTCTTTACATGCACTGGTCATACAAAGAATTGAAATTTCGTTTCTTACTTTCCCATGCAGACATAGACATACTTTAAATACAGACATAGACATACTATAGACATAGCCATAGACAATAAACATTAAATTAAAGTGCAAGACTGAAATATAGAACATGTATGTATCAAAATAGAAATATAGGACATATATATAAAAAAAAAAAAAAAAAAATAGAGGCAGTTGTGTTGTATATTTATATAGTCTTAACAGTTACATGAAGTTTAAACTTGTGCTTGTGTGACCTGTATATTTACATTGATATGCAGTATGCAGTAATTTCAAGTATATCAGGCTTGATGTGAAGCAGCAACACGTTAGGCTGCGCAGTCACAGTGCAGTTCCACAGGGCGGTGTTGGGGGGGTTAGGGTAGACAGGATCCTAGTTTCCTAGGTTCCTGGCTGGCTGGTGGGTGGGGGGGGGGCTGTCAGTGATGGGAGAGTGGGTAGAGTGTTCAGCATCCTGATTGCTTGGTGGATGAAGCTACTTGCCAGTCTGGTGGTGCAGGAGCGGAGGCTCCTGTACCGCTTTCAGAGGGGCAGGAGGCTGAACAGTTTGTGTGCAGGGTGGGTTGTATCCTTGACAATCATTAGTGCTTTTCGGGTGAGGCGGGTGGTGTAAATGTCCTGCAGGGGGAGGGGAGTGGTGCTCCAATGATCCTCTTAGCTGTGTTAACAGTGCGCTGGAGGGTCTTCCTGTTCTGATCTGTGCAGCTTCCGCCCCACACTGTGATGCTGCTGGAGACGATGCTCTCGATGGTCCCTCTGTAGAATGTAGTCATGACGGGAGGCGTGGCACTTGCCTTCTTCAATTTGCGCAAGAAGTAGAGGCTGCTGGGCTTTCTTAGCCAGTGATGCTGTGTTGGTGGTCCAGGAGAGGTCGTCGCACCCCCCAGAAATTTTGTGCTGCTCACTCTCTCCACAGCATCTCCGTCGATGGACAGTGGTGGCAGTTGTTTGTGGCCTCTCTGAAAGTTGACAACAATCTCCTTGGTCTTGCTGACATTTAGCAGGAGGTTGTTGTCTTTGCACCATTTAGCCAGCAGGTCTACTTCTCTGTAGTGAGCCTCATCGCCCTTAGTGATGAGGCCCACCAGTGTTGTGTCGTCCGCAAACTTCACCAGATGGTTGGAGCTGTGAGTGGTTGTACAGTCATGTGTTAGCAGTGTGAAGAGCAGGGGGCTGAGCACACACCCTTGAGGGGCCCCCCCGTGCTCAGGGTCAGAGTGCTTGAGGTGTTGTCCCCGACACATTACTGCTTGTGGTCTCTGCAACAGGAAGTCCAGCAGCCAGTTGCAGAGGGAGGTACTGAATCTAGCTTGTCCAGTTTGCTGATGAGTTGTTGTGGTATTATGGTATTGAATGCTGAACTGAAGTCTATGAACAGCATTCTCACATATGAGTCTTTATTGTCTAAGTGGGTGAGGGCTGGATGGAGGGCAGAGCAGATTGCATCCTCCGTGGATCGTTTGGCTCGGTATGCAAACTGGAAGGGGTCCAGGGTGGGAGGTAGGGTGGCTTTGATGTGTGACATGACTAGCCGTTCGAAGCACTTCATGATTATGGGCGTGAGTGCTACAGGACGGTAGTCATTGAAGCATGATGGTGATGATTTCTTTGGCACGGGTATGATGGTGGCAGTTTTGAAAAGTGATGGGATGACTGCTTGCTCCAGAGAGTGTTGAAAATGTCTGTAAAAACATCCTTCAGCTCTTCTGCACAGTCCTTCAACACTCGTCCTGGTATGTTGTCTGGGCCTGCTGCTTTGCGTGGGTTAATGGTGGCTAGTGTCCTCTTCACGCTGGCAGAGGACAGGTACAGGGGTTGGTGCGGGGGGAGGTGGGGTTTTCTGTGGGTGAGTGTCATTTTGTACTTCAAAACGGGCTTTAAAAAACTGTTCAGGTCATTTAGCAGAGAGGTGTTGTTCTCACAGCTCCGTGGCGCAGGCTTGTAGTCAGTGATGGCCTGTATGCCCTGACATAGGCTCTGTGCATCTCTGCTGTCTTTGAAGTGTGTTGTTATTTTGTCTGTGTAATCCTTTTTTGCCTTCCTGATGCCCTGGGACAGGTTAGCCCTCGCTGTTCTTAGGCCAGCTACATCTCCAGCTCTGAAGGCTTTGTCTCTGGCCCTCAGCAGTCTGTGGATCGTCTCCTGTCAGCCATGGCTTCTGGTTGGCCAGTGGTGATGTGTTTTATTTCTGTAACATCATCGATGCATTTGGTGATGTAGGAGGTCACAGTGTCTGTGTATTCCTCAATGTCAATGTGGTTGTTGTGGGTGGCAGCTGTTTTGAAGATATCCCAGTCTGTTGTTTCAAAGCAGTCCTGAAGTTGTGAGAGACGGCCCCCTCCGCCACATTCTCACCTCCTTCAGAACCGGTTTGGTGACTTTTGCTCTTTGTCTGTATCGGGGCAGCAGCAGGATGCTAATCTGGTCTGATTGCCCAATGTGGGGGAGGGGTTTGGCTTTGTAGGCTTCTTTCTGTGGGGTGTAAACAAGGTCCAGGGTGTTTTGTCCTCTTGTTGGGAAGTTTACATGTTGGTGAAATTTTGGTAGTACAGTTTTGAGATTGGCGTGATTGAAGTCTCCAGCGATGATTGTGAAGGCATCCGGGTGTTCACTTTGTTGTTCACCGACGGCCCGATACAGCTCATTCAGTGCCATGCTCCTGTCACTGTTTTTGTTGCTGGGGGGGATGTACACCGCGACCAGCAGAATCGCGGTGAATTCCCTGGGGAGGTAGAAGGGTCGGCACTTAATTATCATAAACTCCGCCAGTGGAGAGCAGTGTCTGTGTACTACCGTAGCGTCTCGGCACCAAGCATCATGTGTGTAAACACAAACTCCTCCACCACATCTTTTGTCTGCTAGGGCTCGGTCAGCTCGATAGCACGTTAGCTGCTCCAGGTGTATAGCAGAGTCGGGGATGTTATCGTTGAGCCATGATTCAGTGATAACAGTCACGCAGCAGTTACTCACTGTCTTGTTTGCTGATCTTAGCAACCGAATGTCGTCCATCTTATTGTCCAGTGATCTTACGTTTGCCAGGAATATGGATGGTATTGCTGGGCGAGTTGGGTTGGCTGCAAGCCTTGTTCGGCAGCCAGCTCGCTTTTGCCTCTCTTCCTTGTCCTGGCACACCGCTTGCGGTGACGCCGGCCAGGTGAAGCAGACGGGTCCGATGTTGTGGTAGGCAGGCGAAGTATTCCCAGTTCAGCCAGCGTCTCTGTTTTTATGTCCAAAACATCGATACTGTTGTTTTCCTTCCGTATCTGCAACAGTTGCTGTCGGCTGTACATGCGTTCCGACGTAGTTTCAAGCGATAAACATTCCGAAAAACACATTTTAACAACAAAAAAACACTGCACGTTCAGGAGAAGCAAGGAGTCGCTGCATCTACATGTGCCACTCAACCGTTTCATTACAATGAAACACAACAAAATACTTTTATAACATTTGAGCCCTACTATGAGATCGCAATGGCGAAGCAGCCTTTATTTGCACCTCCAACAGTATGGCGTACCTGGTGACCGGCCAAAAAACGCCCACAAATGCCCATATGTTTGTGTGAGAGAATTCACCTTATTCATCCAGTGGCCATTGTAAGCCAGAACGAGGTAACTGGGTGCACTTGCCATCACACCTCAGTATAGCAGATGGCGCTAATGCACTCTGTTTGTAAACTGCCAAAAAAAAAAGGAGAATGGTTCACTGGCCTGCCAGACAGAGGTTAGGTCAGAGACAAGAGACAAACAGAGAGATGAGTCTTTGAAGTGGGTTAAACGCGTCATACCGGAAGTCAGATTTCGTAAGTGCTCATTCCATTACACCAAAGATCCTTGATTACTAACATTTAGGGGAATATAGCAGGACAAACTCTTTCACTCATTCTGCTACTCATTAGGTATCACCTTCTTATTATTATTTGTAATTCATATTTATTTATTATATAAAAATAGATTGCGCCTGAGGGACTATCCACACGATCTGCCAGAGTCAGCTGGGAGGAAGTAGAAAAGACGGCTGGACATACCAGCTGACGTTGACGTACTGTAATGCTGTTTTAATAAACCATTGTCGCCATACATTTAAAGGGATATTCCACCATTTGGGGAAAGCAGACAAATGGTTAGTGACTGGATTATTACGCCTGAATGAGAGTATAGTTCCATGTCAAATCAGCCTAGAAAATCACCATGTTTCTTTTTCCATTAGTTTTATTATACTTTCTAACTTGAGAAGAGACAAGTTTTAAATAGGAAAATTACCGGAAATCTTAGTCACTTTTAAACATGATGCTAGCAGGCGAGATGCTAATGGTCTAATCTGATTCAATGATCTATGCTAGGCTGGAGCTAAAAGTGGTATCGCCAGCCAGAGAACGGCTGGATGAACTGGAGAAGGGTAAAAATCAATTGTTCAACTTAAGGGGAGGTGGAAAATGAGTGTAATTCCCCAAATGGTGAAATATCCCTTTAACTCTCTCTCTACAGCTGTTATGGTCCCTTGATGCCACCTGGGAATATCAGGGATCGTCCCCATGATTACCTTATTTTTCCCACTGTGAGTGTTCATGTGCTTTACCATCGGAATTTGTGAAAAACATGGATGCCACAACAAAGGTTATAGCATTATTAATATAACTGTATTTGCTTCAAGATATGATGTAAGAGGCTTGTGAAAGAAGGATATACAGCTTTTGAGTGACAAAAACGGAAATTCCCAAGTTCATATTAAAATTGTTGGACATGAAAGTCCACAAGGGCAACAAATGAACTACAACGTGACAACAAAAGTGACGAAGAGCCCCCAACTGGGTAACTCAGTTAGCAAAATCTTCCCCCAGTTTCCAACGTCTTATTCCCACATGAAGTGAATGATGACGTTTTCACTGGGAATTTTTTTTGCATTTATCCAAGAACAACTAGGATATTTTAAGATTTTGATTTTATTTCATCCTACATGAAAAGGCAAATTTAGATAACACACAATGTTTTGGCATACATCTAAAATGTTATTTCATAAAACCTGTTACTTAAATTATATCATTTGTCTGTTTTTACAAAAATAAGGATACAATTCATGTGTTTTACATAAATCATGATATTAACTGCACCGAGGCATGCAGCTGAATAAATGAAGAAATGTATACAATTGAATTGTGTTACAATGTAGATCTAAACAATTTTCAGCTCAATGCTTTGACGTCCTACAGAAGTTCCTGCCAGGACAAGACCTTGAAAAGAAGAAAAAGGGGTATGAATTGTATGAAATGTGCACTGGCACCTCTAACTAACAACCACAGGCACACTCTAAATCTCCCTGCTTCGACCTACTGTATACCATCATTTTAAATTAAACACACTTAAATCCACTTACTCTCTAGAAGCTCTTCCATCTAATGGCAGAGAATATGGCATGGACAAAATAGAGTAGTGTAGCAATGTAGGCAAACACCTAGATGAGGGAAAAACAACATTGTGAATTCAATCCAAAACAGGGAAAATACAGAGAATCTCATTTATTTGGATGTGTTCGTTCATTAAGCCTTACGGAAGATGAGATGTTCATTTTGTAGTATTTATCCTGGGTGGTATTTCTTGGAGAGATATCTCCCATGTCAATGGTCACTTTAGCCAAAGGGACAGCAGCACTGAGGTAGAGGACCGCTGCCACGAAGTGGTAGAACACGTCCTTTACCAAGAAGCAAAGGTGAAAAAGCAAAAACTTTTCAACACATTTGAACACAGAATATAAAATTTACTAGACTATAGCTAACTAGCTTAAAGCTATTATTTGCCTTACAAATACAAACAACACTTTTGTTTTGTTGTGTGCTTAAACAGTTACACAGATCATAGTGAATAGCCTGGATGGTATTCCAGAAAGGATGAAGTAGTTAACAAACTCTGTCTCTCTGGGTTGATTTACTCTGAGATGGTAAACTGAAATTTTGGTTGCATGCAGCTGATCTGGGTTATTTCACTATGAGTTCAGCACTTGCCAAACTACTATAAAAAGGCATCATCAGTCAAGTTCAGAAATGATGAGTCACCATGAACACACATTAGAAAACTACCCCACTTCCACTCCATTTAAGACATTCTCATATCTGCCTATGAGCAGAATGCCCACATTTTCAGAAGAATATGCAACACAGACTGCAGACACTACATTAGCCAATGACTAACAGCACAAACAATTATTTGTATGGCCAGACTTTTAACAGCACAAACTGTAAGAACCTATTATTATTAATTTGCTATACCAGTTCAATGCTGTATATTCATTTCAAATAACATTTAATAGGCTATTAGCTTACAAGGAGAAAAGTGGTGACATATTTAGCCCTCTGAATACATGATTTTTAACAAAACCTGCTCTAGAATACATCCTTGTGTATTTGAAATGATAGATGTGTTCACTCCTTTACCACATACTGTCAAACTGGACAAATTCATTCCAATAAGATATACATTATGTTGCTTTAAAATTAAGGTTGTACAATATTAAGTTGAAGGTACTTAAGTGCAAGCATAAACATGTTCTAGAATGTGTAGATGTACACTTCACAGTGATATAGTGTATAAATGTCGTTTTACCGCTGCTGCCCATCCACGGCTGCTGTGGTGTGTTCCACAGATAAAGACAAACATCCAGATGAGAGTCATACAGAAACAGAAAACGGACACTGTCATCACCCATGCCTGAGGGTTATGAGGCTCAATAAATGTGGATGCCACCAGAGTCCAGACCAGACCACCAAAGACCTGAGAGAGGTTGAAAATAAGTAATACTTTATTGTCACAATGCTACCTTCAATCATTCTGTAATAAACAATTATCATAAACAATTATCTAAAATTCTATTTAAAACTATTAGGCCTATTATTTTTTTATTAAAATTGTCTTGTAGTCTACGACTATGTTTAATCCATGTACGGACACCGCCCCCATGCTATTTTGTCCCTATTGTTATTTGGTCACCATCATGCCAAACTGGGCTAGCTTGTTAGGATGGTAATTCAACTAGGGGTGAGTCAATGGGAGTGGTCCATCACCCACCTGAAATCTGCCTTATAAACTGAGCTTGACTGTCCAAATAATACCAAGTACTGCCACAAAACCTCCCTGTTTCTTCACAATAAATTGTACCATACATTCAAAAAATATACTTTTCTGAAATAATGCAACAGAGAGCAAATTAACCCATTAGTAAATTATGGAAAGACTGGACATTTGTGCATCTTTAGTACTTAATGAAAAACTCCATATTCAGCATTTATAATATTTACAAACAGTTAATACGTTTTTAGGCATATTCATACATGGCTTGAAAATTTAATTATCTTCCATTCTTCAAAGCACATCTCAAGACCTTTCTGTTTAATGATCACTTCTCCTCCACAGCCAACACATAGTTCCATACAGATAACTTGTCTCTGTTGTATTGTTTTGTTTGTTTGTTGTTGTGTTTCCTTGCCTTCCTACTATGTAAAGCGACCTTGGGTTTGAGAAAGGCGTTATATAAAATAAATGTATTATTATTATTATTATTAATTCATCATTACAATAGCACAATGTTTTGTCTGAAAGAATGAAGAAGAACTTACGATCTCTAGCAGATAAAACATGTCTGGTATTGATGTGAATATGGCAAAGCCAGTGGGCAAGCGCTGCCTGTAACCTGTGTCCATGTCCATGGTTAACAAAGTGAATCTCACAGTAAGTAAGGCACAGAAGTCCCTATCCTTTATAAAGAGCAAAAACTTGAAAAACAAGCTTGCCAAGATCTGCCATCTTCATTTAAGACCCACCCAAGAACATAGCTGTCGCATGGGTGTGAAGTATACCTTGTCCAAAAATGTCTGGGGAATTTCAGGAACTTGTTTCCTTCCATCTAGAAGTTCTTTGTATCAGATCACATTAGGGCTGTGAGATTTGACCAAAATACTACACACTTTCTGTCACGATTCTGGGCTTGGGTGTACTTACTTCTAATTTTGAACTCCTGTAGATAGATATGGTTTTATTCCCCTCTAAACATAGCCTACAATCTAAATAATGGCCAGTGGAAAGTGTCCTCCCCAAATAAAACCCATGTTAACTAAATCTATCTATAAATTCATCATGTGACCAAAAACATGACCATTCTACCTGCCCAGAGAATTGACCTATCGCAACCCCGCCCATCGAACGCGGATGAGCCAATGACAGTCCAGTAGCTCCGCACATATAGGCCTACACAAAGTCCGACAGCTTTACCTTACGGCTCCATAGAAATGTATTGAGAGTCGTATTTATTATTTTCCGGTTTTATGGGATTGTATAGTGATGTAAGTTAAATAAGGTCAGCCAAACGACATGTATGGGGTTAACGCAACACCGATACACAGAATAATAGCGCTGAATTCTTAGAGGAATTTTCTGATTTCCTTTCCACTTTAACTATCCAAACAGAAAAAATACTTATAAGACAAAAGTGGGAGCTGGAGCGCTACAGGTATCCCTTGTATCCTCTGGTGCTCTTGGATGGGTTAAAAGTTCATGAATCAGTTTGGAAAAAGATTCCAGGTCCACACGCGTTGGTGTTTTTTAATGGATTAGCCCTAAATAATAAATGTTAAAAAATTTGCATCCTACTGAGTGCCTGGACCTGGAATCTTTTTCCAAACTGATTCAAGAAAAAATACTTATATTGGGTGATTTTAATATACATATGGATAATGTGAACGATTGTCTCACAATAGCATTTCAATCCCTAATTGACCATGTCGGGTTTTGCCAAAATGTTAATTCACCCAAGCACCGAGATAACCATACTATTGATCTAGTCTTGTCATACGGCATAAGCATAGAGCAGTTAACAATCTTGCCACAACACCCGACCTTAACTGACCACCATCTAATTACTTTTACAATGACATTACAACATGCAGTACCTAATTTAGCTGAATACTACAGCCGCGGCCTATCTGAAAAAACTTATGCAGGCTTTCTAGATAAATTTCGCTTACGCTTGCCCCATTCCGGACTCGTGGTATCAGAAGGCCCTTTCCTTAATCCAGCCGAGGTCGACTTGTTAACTGATAATGTGATGAACTCATTACGCTCAACCCTTGATTCAGTAGCACCACTCAATAAGAATAAGAAAACAAGTAAGGTGTGCTCCATGGTATACCACACAGACAAAAACCTTCAAACAAACAGCGCGTAAACTTGAACAAAAATGGCGTACCACTAAATTGGAAGTTTTTCACCAAGCATGGAAAGATAACCTTATCACCTACAAAAAAACACTCAACGAGGCCAAGTCAACCTACTATTTCTTGCTGATCGAAGAAAACAAAAATAATACAAAATTTCTCTTTACCACAATCTCCCGCCTGACAAAGAGCCACACCGAAGTAACTGAATCTATCCCTATATGCCTAAACAGTAATGACTTCATTAACTTTTTCCAATGACAAAATTGAAACAATTAGAGATAAGATTAATAACCAATTAGTCTCACCAAATATTCATACTCCATTGCTGAACGGTAGCAAAAACATAATTGAATCTACTACTGTTTTACTGCTACACTGTTTTTCATGCTATATTAGCACACATGATCAATGGCTGCGGTCAGGCTTCTGCTACAATACTGAATGAATGAATGAATGGCTATAACCCTATTACCTCAACCTGTTCTTGCACTGAAATAGTTTTTTATTTTACCTTGTCTCCATTATACTTTACTCTCCCATTTGTCCATACTATTTATGCTGGTCTCTAGACCTTACTCTTGCACTGTTGCACTGTTGGACTAATGTTGGACTACTTTTTGCACCTTCACCATGACACTCACTCTCTTGAGCACCTTGCCATGCACACATAACTAAGGACTATGGTTGGACTACTGTTTGCACCTTCACCATGACACTCACTCCCTTTAGCACCTTACCAGTCCCGGCCCTGTCACTACAAGCGTCTTATGCTTGATCACTCTCAAGCACATTGGACTTTCTTAATTTAATTTATATAGTGTATTTAGTATTTAGTTTTGTTAGTTTTATTATCTCTCTTATCTTCTACTGTCTGTATTGTACAGTGGAGTTTAGTTATATGTTTATACTTATACTTATGTTTACCATTTCTGCTGTAAGTGCATGTTGTGTGTGATGTCTGTATGCTACTGAGACCCTTGAATTTCCCCTTGGGGATCAACTCAACTGGGGAGCTCACTCAACGGGGCGCCACGCTGCTAGCAATCCAGTACGGGCGTGCTAGCAGCCACGTGGCCGACCCGGCCGTCACCAGCTCCCTCTCAGCAGCCGCCCCTCAGGTTGCACTTTCCTTCATGTCACATCACCGCGGCCTCCTCCTGGCAGGGCCCTAGGTGGCCTTTTCAACCGTCGACACTGTACCAAGCACCGGGGTTCGAGGGGGGTCAGATGAAGCTGCACCAACGCCACTCCACTCCGTCGTTTCACCAACCAGGACAGACAGGCACCGACTCCGCAGCAACCGGACCGCGCTGAGCTCCCCTGCAGCTACCGTCTTCGGGCGCCCCTCCTCGTGTTGCCTCCTCGCAGAGCCGTCCTGCTCTGCTCCCGGCCCGTTCCACTCCCTCGCGGCCTCAGCGAAGGCACGACCCCCGAGATGGCCATGCTAACGAACTCCCCACAATGAACTTTCTTTAAAGGCGCCGGCCAACAGGCCAACTAGAACGGGCGCCCACACAGCACGGTGCCTCTCACACGCACCCAAAAGTTTTAAAGTTCAGAGTTCAGAGGGCCTTTCCGTCGAAGCTGCCCCATCGTCGTGAGTTCGCTGCCCTCAGGGGCTCCGCCAACCGTCCATCGTCTAGGAGTCAGCACCCAGGCCAGCGTCGTCTTCCCCGCGAACGCTTCTTCAGGCCCCTCTTCCGGCAAGATCTTCTCCCACGGCCGCAGGCAGCTCCAGACGATAGCTACTCTCCTCCGTCGGCAGTAGCAATAGAAGGCCCCGAGCTTTTTAGTAGCCCTTACAAGAGCTCTCTCTGGATCCTCTTGCGTGGGCCTCCACCCAGTGGTATGGTCTTCCATTCCCAGCTTCTCTCGCTGGGCGGAGGCCATGTTCGAAAGTCGCTTCTGACACCAATGTAACGATTTGATAGCGACACACACAGTTGTCCAATCAAAAGGTTTATTAGCTGAGAACGAGAGCACACAGACCAAGACCAAGACACACCAAGATACAGAACACAATACACACGGGGCAGGTCAAACAGACACACACACTACACATACAGGGGAGGACGCAGCCCCCCACACAAAAAGGATCACACACGAGGGAGAACTAAAAGGGAAACATGTTACAATAAAGACGCTAACATTACACTCATAACTTAGGAGAATAACGACATAAACCCCCCAAATGTTCGCTCTCGTATCCCAGGATGCCCTGCGCGGGAGAACGCTAACACTGTCTTTTGCGCCGACGTTACAGTATTTTGAGCAAACGTGAACTGAACGTAATGTATTAGGCTACTACTGCTGAACGTCACTGTGAACTCGTTCATTCTGGTGTCTGAGCAGCACGCTCTTTCAGTTTAACTTCGTTGAATAGGGTGCCAGATTTCTACAGAGCCTTCCACACAAAAAACCCGGCTAAAACACACCGTAAAAAAGGCCTTAATATGGCAGCATGCAGGTCACCATTTGTCAAACTATGGGCCGCGGTCCGCAATGTGAACAATGGTCTGCAGAGTGAAATTATTCCCGGGCCATCGTCTGATAATTTGCTGCGCAATTGGTCAAGGAGCCGCGGACAGAAAAAGAAAACAAACATTTCTGCAATTAGTAGGAAATACTTGTTAATTTGGTGTCATCAAACATAGAGGCATAGAATTAAGTCATGGTATGAGCGTTTATTCAATGCATGCGTGTGCACGTTGGTAGCAAAGCTAAGCTTCAACCTATTGGAAGGCTAATTATGAAACGACATTTAATAGAACAACGTGGATTTATGCAACTTCCATAAAAAACAGAGCACAGACTATATAAAACACTGTTTGGCATTAAGTATTAAAGTCAGCCAAAAGCTATTAGTCTTAGTTAAAGATAGTTAAAGATCTCCAGATCAGTGATTTACGCATGATCTGACCCGCCATTTACCATTCCCACAAGCTGATATTGTGTCTCCTGAATCCTTACATTCAGGCATTCAAATTAAATGTAATTAAATAGCATATAAATATTCTATCAGTGTATGATGCTTGCATGAGGGAAACATCCCAAAACAAGGGTCTTTTGCAGGTCTGCTAAGTGTTGCACAACATTGTATCCGGCGTCGTCAGGGGTGAGGTTCTGTCCTCTGAGGAGGTTGTCCATGGGACTACGCAGTCTCCTTCCCAGGTGTAACTCAGCGGGAGTAATTCCAGTGGTCTCATGGACAGCGGAGTTGAGAGCGAATCGGAATTCAGGTAAGTATTGGTCCCACTTTTTGTGATTGTCTGAGACATCTGACGCAATCATAGACTTCAGGTTTCTATTGACCCTCTCGGTCAGGTTCGTGGGAGTGGGAGTGACTTTCCAGGTCTGGCAGAGTTCCTTGAACATCCATCAGCCATCTATCAGACAGAATGTGGTCAGGCACGCCCCAGCGGGTAAGTATTTCGTCACGTACAATGCGGGCGACCACAGCAGCGGAGGCTGTGCGTAATGGAAACAGTTCTACCCAGCGGGTGTAATAGTCGACCAGGACAAGGAGATGTTTGTGTCTGCTCGAACTGCGGGGTAGAGGCCCCATGAGGTCTACTCCAAGCATCTCGTTGGGGTAGCTTACGGCTGTCTGTTGAAGTTTTCCACTTTTCTTTTGGCTTTCACCTTTGTGTTTTTGGCAGACTGTACAGGCGCGGACGTAGGTTCGGACTTCATCCCACATCTTTGGCCAGTAAGCCACATTTTGAACGCGCTTGTAAGTCTTGAACATTCCTTGATGTCCACACCAGGGGGAGTCATGGTATGCGGTCAGTAGTAGAGATATCAGTGTTTTTGGTATCCACACATGAAAGTGATGCTTGTCGTCCTGTTTGATCTTCCTGTACAGCATGTCATCCAGCACTGCATATTTATCCTCCGTCTCTTTACAGCCTCTTGCCAGGTCTTCCAGAACTGTCTGTATCTGGGGGTCTTTGTGCTGTTCTTCCCACAGAGTGATGGAGGGGAAGGGGAAATCCTGCGGCTCCTCTTGGCTTACAGCCAGCAAGCATGAAGGTCCAACAGGAGATCGGGAAAGAGCGTCTGGTGCCACATTGAGTTTTCCTTTGCGATATTCAATGATGAAATTGAATTTTTGGAGGCAAAGAGCCCAGCGAAGGAGACGACTGGAGGTCTTGGTGCTGTTGAAGACCCACTGCAAGGAGGCATGGTCGGTCACTACGGTAAACATTTTTGGTTCCAAGTAGTGCTCCCATTTTTCGAGTGCCCAGACAACCGCAAGACATTCCTTCTCAGTTGCTGAGTAGTTCTTTTCTGCCTTGTTCAGGCTTCGGCTTGCGAAAGCAATGACCTCTTCGTGGCCGATCCCTTTCTTTTGTGTCAGGATGCCACCAAGTCCCAAGTCACTGGCGTCAGTGTAAACGAAGAATGGAAGGGCTAGGTCAGGGTGACCAAGGACAGGTGGAGACGTTAGGTGGTCTTTTAAGGTTTGGAGGTGGTCAAGGGGAGGGACTTATGACGTCTACACCAATCCGGAGCAGGATCCACTCCGGCATTGGCCTCGGCTGGATTTCCATGATCTCCCGATTGGATTATTAGTAGGCCTATTTGTTTTTCTTTTTTTTTTCTGGTCGGCAGGGGAAGCCGACCAGTGGACATTTCTTCTGTTATCTGTTTGTCTGTCTGTCCGTCCGGATTCTGCTGCTACCTAATGCTGGACAGGAAGCACTGTGGGTGAGCTGGACAAGGAGTGTGTCGTGAGTGTAACCTGAGTGGTGTGCGGTTTTAGTGCAAGGCCACTTTTATTGGCCCATGAGTGTGTTGGTTGATGTGTGATACATTTAGTGTGCAACTTGAACTATTATTCACTTGGCGGTTAACCTTTTAAAATATGTTTTTGCTATTTGTGTAACTTAGTTACCATTGTCCATGCCTGTCCCACCACCCTATGTAGTTTTCCTTGTTAGAGCATTTTAAGATCAGTGGCAGAGAACTCTGTTTGTTTATGAATTTAGTGCCTGTTAATTATAAAAGTGTTGCCTTTTCAAATTTCTGTGGTTTGTGAGTCTGGGGGGAGTTCATTGGCCTATAGTCCTGTTAAAGGGCCGCGACAGTTGTTCTAGGTCTTTTTCCAGCTGATGACCTAGTCTGACCAGCTCCTTAACATTTTGGGCACAACCACGTAAGTAGGTAGCCAGCTGTGGTTTTATGTTCTTCAGAATCATTTTAACGATTTCTGCCTCAGTGATGGTGGGTTTCCATTGTTTACACAGGGCACGATATGAGAAAGAGAAGTCACGGATGGACTCATTCACTTTTTTTTTGTGGTTTCGCACACTGTCTGTGAGTTCTTCCTCATAGTCGTCGGACAAGAAGGCAGTCAGAAACTTTTTTTTTTAAACTGGGCCCATGTAAGGACCTCGGTCTTGGCGATCTCTCACCAGTCTCTAGCTGTGCTGTGCAGAGCGGATCTGAAGGCTGCCAGAATCTCTGTGTCTGTTCGAGGGTGTATGGCTAAGAAGTCCCGACACTTGGAGAGGTAGAGAACAGGGTCTGGATCATTTGTTTTACCAAAAGTAGGGAATGACAGTTTCAGGACTTTCAGATGGTCAGACTTAACTCCAGTAGGTGGAACGGTGGCCATGGAGACTGGCAGTGAAGCTGGAGTGGCTGTTGCTGCAGAGTGCATGACCGGCAGCTTGGTTAGTGGAGAAGCGGTTAAAAGATGTTGCTCCATCCTTTTTTCAAGCTCCTGTATCTTATTGGTAAGTATGTTGTATTCTTTTGTGATATGTGTGGGTAGATGTGCTAATGTGGTGCTCAGTTGGTTGGTGAGTCTAACACAAGTGTCTATGTTTTGTGACAGGTGTGTGCAATCTGCTGCAAATGTTCTTCTCTGGGACGAGATCTCCTGCTGTACCTCCATTTGCAACTGTTCAACCATGAATCGGATTTCAGAAAGTTGTGTAGCATTTTGACTTTTGATTTCCTCTGTGATTATGGTTTTCATGCCCTTTAGCAAGTTATCCCATTCACTCTCTGTTTTTTGTTTAGTGTCAGCAAGTGTTGCATTGACTTTGGTGAATTGCATTTGTGCATTGTCAAACATATTCTGCAGTCTTCCTTCCAGGTGAAAACGACTCCTCAATAGAGCCCTGCACTTGAGCCCTAGGGGCCCCGACAGCCCGAGGACCGGGCTTCGGGCCGACGACCGTATAATTACCTCGGACACGGGCCGGGCTCGGGCACTTTTATTTTTCAATTGAATTCATTTCTTTTTAAAAAAAAAACTGCTAATTAAAGAACTATTTTGTGTTTAACCCTTACAAGCCCGACCGTTCTAATTTCGTTAAAATTTTAACGATGACCAATCATCTAATATCTCAGCTGTCCAATGACTGATTTTATTTCTGAAATCTTCCCCGTAATGTTGACAACATAAGCTTCAATTTGATATGATTGGTTAAGGGGTTTATGGCGCAAAATGTTTTGGATACTTGAAGATGAGACGTGAGAAACTTTGTCGTACATTTTAACATGGACCGCCAGATGCCACCTGCACTTCGTTGGAGTTTACCTTGACTGGAAACCACACAGCTGGATAAACTGAGGTAATATATATTTTACATCGTTTCTAGTTATGGTTAATCTTAATTTGTAGTCATAAAATCATGTTATTTGACAGTAATATACTTTCTCATCAGCGTCAACATTATGGCATAGCGGGGGCTAAGTGCATCGTCATGTAACTTTAGCTAGCTGCATTACTCTGAACTGCTTGCAGTATTCTTGTTTGCTTTTGAAATCAGTTATTTTCATTTGACAATTTCATTGAAGAACCTGTTAGGATATAACCTGTAAGTAAGTTTGTTTTCTAGTACAAATTTGCTTGTTAGGTAAGCATTATATTGGCAAGTCAGTATAGCATACCAAAGCTGAATAAATCAATGGGCGCCGCGTTTCTAAGTTGCGTTCTCTTACATGAAATTAGTTGAGCAATATTTTACTCCTCTCAATATGTAGTTGTAGAAAACAAAATGTGAAATCACGGATTCTGTCAGAAATGTAGTGCTAATTAACGTATTGCCTCTCCTCGGGTTGTTACCTCGCTAGGCAGTTTGTAGTGAACTGTTTTACCTTGCTAACTTCTAAATGACAAACATCAGACGTGCTTGTCTCAACATTTTCTAAGATGGCATGACTTGATATTCTACTCTTCTCAATATGTAGTTTTATAGAAAACATGATGTGAAATCACATATGTGAAATGTCATTATTGCATTTAAGCAGTTAGTTACTAGGTGAAATGTAATCTGTCTTTATCTTAATGCCAGCCAGGCAATCAGATTTAGGGTAGCTAAACCCATGTGTAATAAAAATGACTTTTCATACTTCTAAATATTTTTGAGTTACTCAAAATGCTTCAATAGTTTAGATTTTATTTTTTAAATTAAATGTATTACATTTGTATGATTTTACTGTTGTTTCAGATGGAGGATGACAAGACCTCCTTGCAGGCCTGAAGAGGTAGCTGACTGCTGATGAGCTTGCGCTCACAATGTTGAAGACCATGTGAGGATGGAGGAAGAAGGTATAGATTTAGGTGGTGTGCGTAGGGTGGTGTAGACTGCCACTAAAACACTGTGAAATAGACTTGTTATGTTGATTTTTATGTTGTTGTCCCAGGCATATGTGGTTTTACCAACCGAACGGGTGGGAGGTTGTGCTTAGTAGGCCGTCAGATGCAAACACACAGTGCAGGGGCATGGGACGAAAGAGACCCCAGAAGAGTTTCACAGTTTTCTGGGATTGATCATTGACATGGGACTTCACTTCCCTCCCTAATATCCATTGCTACTGGGGAAGTCTCTGAAGGGATCAGGAGCTGCTGACCAAATGAGATACATATTGTGTACACTTTTCTCCATTGACATTGCTGTTTCAGTAGTTTCTTATTATTTCAAGTTTGGCAATGCAGAATCTGGTGTTGAACCTAGGTTTGGCAGCTACAGCCAGAAAGACTTGGCGAAAATCTATCAACAGCTGGCAGGCATTTCCGTCAAAATTTCAGCCTCGCCTTCAGCTGCTCCAACTACTACTCTGTCGTCTAAGAAGAATTGTTGACTTTGTTATAAAAACAATACATAATAACACTAAAGTAGCTTGTTTGGCCTGGAGTTTAGTGGTAGGTGACTGCTTTTTTGGTAAACAAAATTGCTGTCAGATTTGGCATTCTACAGAAGGGGATGCGTTTCGTTATGAGTCATAGGTCTTCTGTGTTTAACCTTCAGGTTCCCCACCCCACCTTTCCCTATCCTCCTCTGTGAGTGTGTGTGTGTGTGTGTGAGTTTATGTGTATATGTGTGTATGTGTTTATTCTCAACAGGCTTGTTCTATGTAATCCACTTTCAAATGTTTAGACACATTGATTTTTGAGTGATGTTGAAGTTGATTGTATTCCTAGCTTTTCATAAATAATACATTTTATAGATGTATATCATTTTCATATTACACTAATTTATATAAGGAAGTTGTATCTGTTGAATCAAATGTATTCTATGTCTCTATTCAGAATTGATCTTCAATAAATATACAGTATACTTACTTCCTGTATTACTGGTAAGGTACATGTTTTTCTTTTATATATCATTATTGTTGACTGTAGCATTTGCTTATATACAAATAAATGGTTTATTCTTATGGACCAAATAAATCTAAACCATTGTGTCTGACTTCATTATTAGTTTTTATGCATACTTTTATGTTTTTGGTGAGAAAGAGAATGTGAATTCTGTCAACATTCTAAATCCCGTTTCCTGCATTTTTTTACACTTATCACTTAATTTATCATAACTTTTGAAAGGTTAATGATATTCCAATTCAGTCTTTTTTGTTAAATAGCCCACAACTTGCTGAACATGTCATACACTCTATATTTTTCTCTATCTCGTATAGAAATATGATGAAAATTCATTGTTCAGTGTGTTTTATGCAAAGCTGTTCTGTCATATGACAGCAAAAAAACAGGTTCATCACATCTCCAGAGACATTTTGAACGGTCATGTGGCGGACACCCAGGCAAGAGTTGTTGTCTTTATTAAGAAGAAAAATATTGATCGGCTTTTGCTACGTTTAGCCTACTAATAAACACTGTAATAAGGTTTAAAGCGTTTTGTTGGTTTTGTAGCCTACCTTATGTTTGGATTTGCTGTAAGCCATTTAAAAAAAAAGGAAATAATCATTTAAACAACTCCACTACTAGTTCTCAAGCTGCTGTTCGAAACATGAGCCCATATTTTAACATGCTCTTTTATGTCCACTTTGATCTGTCAGAAACGTTTGTTTATTCACAGAAAAATAGAATGCTGTTTTTTTCTAACTGCAGAGCGTTATCCCATTTTCAGAGCGCAGATTACATTTACTTAACGCATCAATGAATATAGCGCTCTATCACGCTAAAAACATTGTTATTGGGAGGTTAAAAAAAAAGTCGGGCTTGATAACGGGTTCGGCCTGAGAATTCCTGAAAACCTGTCGGACCGGGCCGGGCTGGCGCTCCACCCCCTCGGGCCAGGGCCGGGCTCGGGCCCAGATAATAGGCCCGTGCAGGGGCCACTACTCCTCAACACTTGTTTGGACAGTTCACTCATTTGAGACTCTTGGTTTTTCACTTTTTCAAAGAGCAAGTCCCAGTGGTCAGGGGTTTTTAACGCCAGTGCCCGCTGGCGTTGGAAGCTCCAATGGTAAGTCTTGCTGCAGTGACATATTGTAGAACCATGATGAAGAGGGGTTTAAGAGTGCATTCAATGGAGATTCGATGGGGGTGCATCGGGGTACAGATTGGACGGCTCATCGGCCAACATAGGGGATGCTGTAGTAGTGTTAATTTTGTCACCTATTTTTAATTTAGTCTTAGTCTTAGTCTTGTGACGAAATGTCCTTTTTAGTCTTTATCATATTTAGTCATTCAAATATCATTTTGTTAGTCAAGTTTTAGTCTAATAAAAGTCTCGGGCATTTTAGTCTAGTTTTAGTCAAAAGAAAACTAAAGGTATCTTAGTCTTAG